>NW_008580979.1:0-14719 GCF_000691845.1 Merops nubicus | reverse complement strand
TCAGTAAGACTCGGTCACCTTTCAACAGCCCTGTGTGGCCCGTGCGTAAGCCCAATGGGGAATGGAGATTAACTGTGGACTACCGTGGCCTGAACAAGGCGACGCCACCGATGAACGTGGCCGTACCAGACATGCTGGAACTCCAGTATGACCTGGAGTCCAAGGAGGCTACATGGTATGCCACTACTGACATTGCTAACGCGTTTTTCTCACTCCCCATTGCAGCAGAGTGCAGGGCACAGTTTGCTTTCACCTGGAGGGGCGTGCAGTACACGTGGAATCGATTGCCCCAGGGGTGGAAGCGCAGCCCGACGATCTGCCATGGGCTGATCCAGACTGCACTGGAGAGGGGAGGAGCTCCAGGGAATCTGCAGTACATCGATGACATGATTGTATGGGGTAACACCGCAGAGGAAGTCTGCCAGAAGGGTAAGAAAGTGATTGACATTTTATTGGAAGCCAGTTTTGCCATAAAGAGAAGCAAGGTGAAGGGACCTGCCAGAGAAATCCAGTTTCTGGGAGTTCGGTGGCAGGATGGACATCGCCACATCCCTCTGGAGGTGGTGGATAAGGTAGCAGCTATGGTGCCACCCACTAATAAGAAAGAGACACAAGCTTTCTTAGGGGTAGTGGGATTTTGGAGGCTGAACATTCCTGGCTACAGTCAGATTGTGAAAACAGTATGCTCCCTCCTCTTTCTCTCCACACTCTTTAAAAGAGGCAGGAAGTGGGTGCTTCACCCCCTTGCCCCGGCCCTGCTGCTCTGGGTCCTGGCATGCCTCCTTCCATCTGGTCCGGAAGCATCTGAGATTTGGATTTTGTATATCTTGTTTACTTTTGTATTCCTCCCATCTTTGTATATATTTTTACTTCCCTTTTTGTTTTCTGTTCCCTGTTAAACAATATACTTTATTTTTATTTAACTCTAAATTGATTCAAAGCCTCTCTCTCTTTCTCTCTCACTGGGGTCGGGGGGGGAGCACACAGTTCTGTTCCATGTGGGTCCTGCCCTGAAGCCCTTTTTACACGGAACCAGAACATAAACTTTTTTAAAATGTATAATCACAGAGGAGTATCAAAGCACAAATTCCATCTTCACTGTTTTAGTCTTCTCTGCTCCTGCTTCTCTAGCTGCTCAGCAGAATGCAGCTCAGACACGCAACTGGGATCACATTTGCAAATTGTACTTTAAAAGTTTTGTTTCTGTTTTTAAACTTAAAGGTTTTAAGCCGTAATTATTCTTCTACCTGTTTGTTTCTAGACCTGTTCTTTCTTTACTCACACTGTGATCTATCCCAAATTCAAACCAACAAATCAACAGTTTTACACATATGACTTTGATGGATTTTTCATACACAATATTCTTGGAATTCAGGTGTGTCTTTCACATGATATTTTTTGGTACTGCATTCTCTGAAATTATAAAGAATAGGTGCATTTTTTCAATCTGAAATAAAAAAGAATCACGTAAGTGCCTTGATGCCTGTTTACATGGAGGCATTTACCATTTCTGCATTGAAATCCTGTCTATTATGACAATACTGGCATTGCCATTGCTTATTCTTCCAGGGTTTATGGAAGCATAAAACATTTATGATTAAATGAATATTGAATATATAAACTATTAAAACATAGGAGAATACAACTTCAACACAGGCTTCCTGTACCATCAGAAAATAACTCCTAATATACAATGCAAATTCTTATTCTCATGACTTTTTTGTCTCATGGGATATCAAGCAGATACAGAGCAACACTCAGCTTTGCAGTCAGTATACCTCTTAACCACTTAGCAATACAATACATTGAGGTATTTCATGCATTAGATTTTTCATTGATCAAAATAACATATGGCATAAGTGATCTCTGCTCACAGGAAACTATTTGGATTTGGACGACATTGGAGACATCTGAGGGAGGAATAAGCTCAGACATTCTGAGGGTATCTACACTCGCAGTTCAGTGTAGTGTGGGTGACTTTTGTGGTGTGAATCTCTCTACAATTTGCACTTTATCTACTGTAGATGACAATTTTGTGCACCCTTGTTATGCAGAAACTGGATAGTTCCTCTGAGCTGGACTGAGGAATTGAAAATTTTTGGCATGAAAATTCGGAGGAAAAGAGAGATTTTTTTTTTTTTTCCCTATTAGGTTTTAGCCATATCACTTCTTGAATCAATTTTATAATGCCAATATAGCTAAAAGGGAGTTACTGATGGCAGGAACAATTTAAGCCAGTATTGCCACAAAAACCCTATATCTTGGAAAACTGTAGTGTCTCAAGTACTCATTCACCTCTCTTCAATTTATTGTGTTTTCATCATAACTGCTAAATATTAGATGGAGAATATGCTTCTTATTATCAAACTGATTTCTCTCTCCAAGGGGCCAGCTTTTCTTTATGCATTACTGTACTTTAGCACATAAACATGAATAATCAATATCTCAGTTTAATTTGTGGAATCGTAATTTGGAAGCTGAAGAGAGCTCAGTAAGGATTTTCAAAAGATACAGTGTTGGTCTACCGATGTATTGACCTGGGTAGCTAGTCACTAGCTGGGATCTTGACAGCTTGTTCTTGAGAAGCGAAAGTGATAATACATGCTGGGCATTTTTCTTGGTGTTGATTACTTACAAAGAGTGTACACTAGACCCCAAGCATCTCCTAAGTCAGGAGGAAAAACAGTAGTTAGTGTCTCTGCTCACAATTTCCAAGACTATTTCCAGCTATCTTACTCCACAAAGGAGCCTAATTGCTTCATCCATTTAGCCTGAATGAAAGGTGCCAAACATTTTCCAAAGCTTTAACAAGACCTCCGATTGCCTGAAAATGAAACCCAAGTTTGAAGGCAGCCTTCAGCACTTTCCCATGCAGAAACCCACCAGAGTCTGGCCAGGCTGTGCAGGAAGAGGGTTTGCCCAAATGTACACACAGAGGAGAGCAGCTTCCTCACCTTGAAGCTTTACAAAATATTCTCACCGGGTCCTCAGGTTTCCTAGCAAAAAAAAATCTTAGTTTCTTGGTTTAAGATGGCTAAACCTTGAAGTTAATTAACTTATCTCCTATATTTGGATTAATGGACTTAAGGAGAAAATTAAATGTCACATGTTTAGAAGGTGGATAATAACAGAAACTTTTTTTTTTTCCCCCTAAGAATACATTTTAAAAATACTATTATTCTTGCAGCAGACCTTCGCTTTTCCAATTATTACTTGTAGACACTGACATTTTAAAAATAGCCACTTATGAAATAAGTGTTTATTTATCTCGAGTAAAATATTATAGGATCAAATTTGGAAATTCAGACCTTTTTAGGAATGGATATGACATATATTCACTTCCTACTGATATGGAGAATTGTACTGCATATTTATGGCTAAGCATATGCTCAAGAATTATCCTGAATGGACATGCATACAGAACCTGATGATTTACATTCCATGTACAAAATAAGCTGTGTCATATTAATGTCATATAATTAGCTGAAATGAACCTCATGCTACCTTATAAATGTATTTTGATTCATTATAGTGAAAAAAAAAATTTAGGTAGAGTTTACAAAAACAACTACATTGCAAACCATTCTAAAGAAATATGTACAAAAGGCAATCTTAGGTTATGTCTGTGTTAAATATTAGCTTTCAAATAGCATCAAACTGCCAGGCTCACTCACAGCAGAATCAGTGGTTGAAGCATATGATTCACGTTAACAATCATGCCTCCTTTAAAAAAATCTTATTTCAGTCTCCAGACAATCTTGACCTTTCCTGGTTCTACCCATGGTGTCCTTGTACCACTCAGCAACACTGACTCATGAAACCCTCCTAGATTTGTCAATAACAACTCCATTTGCCTCTTGGAGTTTCAAGCCATGAAACAAAATTGCTAGTTCCCTTAGTGCCAAGTGAATGAAACATAGAGTTAATTCTGATCTGGGAACATTTTGCAGTTGTTCAAAATGTCTGGAGAAAATTCAGGAAAATGACTATGCAGGATTGTATTTTTCCTGGGCAGGATAAATTACAGAAATATTTTTATTAATGCACATCAAAATATTGACATATTTCGTAAACTAGATCACTTGCAAAACTGAAAGGATGGATATCACTAACACCTATGTGAGTCATATACAAGCAATAGAACAGAACTTAATTTTGTCCAACTAAACATTGCCACCACTTTCCTTTACAGTGATAAGTAGTGAAGTCTATTAGCCTAACCTCCAAAAACCTCTCCAGTAATGTGGAGTGTTCAGATGACAGTTCATGTGACTTGTGCTATTTATTATTCACTGCAACAATCTAGGCAATTTCCTAGTCTCAAGGTCTAATTCAAAGCCCTGCAAAATCAGAGACAAAGGGAAATGACATAGGCAGTCAGTAGCATAGCTGGGAATCAAACCCTTGAAAGCCAAAGAACCACTTTTCAAGTACTACTGTCTTCTGACGTTTCATTTTTTCCCTGTTGTATAGAGAGGTGCAACAGAACTGCCAAAAGGCGAAATAAAGACACATGTGAGTTACAGGACACTAGATTGTATGACATGAAGTGCTTGGGTCTAAACACTAAGGCCTGAATTAAAGGTGACATAAGGATGGTGCCTACAACCAGACAGGAAAGACTTTCCTTTTGGTTTTCCCTCAAGGCCTGGCCAACCTTGGGTGAAAACCAGTTAGGAAATTAACACCAGGTGCCCTGCCTTTAGCGATAAGAGTATAAAAGCTGGCTCTGCTTGCAGTGAGTGCACTATGTAGAATTTCTTGTTATTGGAAGGGCTTAATGACTGTCCATGGTAAGTAGAGGTTCCCAGCAATGGCAGGACAAGGTTACGAGCAAAACAGAATGAGAGTTACATACGTAATGATGATTTCTTCAGCAATGACCACAGTGATTTCTGTGTGGTTGGATTTGGACTGATGACTTGGTTTCTAACTTGGCTAACCACTACTTTTGCTACATTGTGCACCATGAGTGCATATATTGATTTATTTATTCTTTCTGTTGTTAGTCATGAAATATCCTTCTCTATTTCTTTGGAATGGGATGTTAAACTCTGCCCCATCTCTCTACTGCTAATGGCCTTGTCTTTTGTGCTGGGTCCTGCGGTCAGCAAAAGACCTGAAGTAGGTATAGTGGGATGTATCGGATACAGCACAGCTTAGCATAGGCAGTTTTATGTGCTTGTTTTGATCATTGTGAACTAGCGTGTTGATTTGTTTCACCTAAGATCTGGCCAGAAGTTTAGAAATTGAGAACTTTCTTTCAACAAAATGTTTATTAAACATGGTAGCAAACTAATTCAATGTAAAAAAAAATAAAAATAAGAATTGCTGTTTATACTAGAAATCATACTTCAAAATTCCAGATAAGCTTTAATTCTGCACTCTAGCCATTGCAATTCCTTACTATATCTAACTAGTTGTTTTAAAACTTTTGATCAAATGATAAAATAAATCATATTGATGTCAGAGAAAGCATGGCTGAGTAATTACAGAAGCCTAACAAACTGAACTGCTAGAATTCCCATACATAAGGAGAACAAATATGTCATTAGCCTATGGTACTAGTTAAGATAACCCAAACATAATGCTTATGGTACACTAAAGGAAAACTGTGTGCTTATGAGATGAAATCTCCTGCTATTTTTGATTTTTTTTCCCCCCATTTATGCCCTGAGTAGGTGGTATAGTGATCACAATGCAGTGTGCCATAGAAAAGAGTTTTAGGCACCATAACCAACTGTTTCTCAGAACTGTTATTTCAAGAAGCTGTAAACAGAGAAGCTACTTTTGATTTAAATCCTGAACAAGAGGTAAAACAAAGTTCAAGGCGTAATCACAAAAAAAATTTCTCTAACTGTAGTATGCAAATATACTCATATTCAAAAGCCTTATAGGAAGAGGAAAAAAAGGTTATTTGGTTAAGAATGACTTAAGAGTGTGGAAAAGAATGGAATTCTTGTAGGTGGCATGAAGAATTTTTAAGACATCACAGTGGAAGTGCAGAGTAAATATGTATTGCTTATCAAAAGAAAAGATTCTGAAAGAAACATAAGAACTACATAAAATTCTAGCCTCATTAGCCATAAAGACTGTTAGAAGTAAAAGCCATGCTTAAGGAGAAACAGGAAGGCTTGTCCAAATAAGAAAACTAGAAAGGAGTGTGAATAGTCTCTTGATAAATATAAAGACATAATAGGGGAGACCAAAAATGATTTTGGGGTAGAACTTGCTAAAACCATTAACAAATACTAAAAATTTTCTTAAAACAAACAAATATAGGAATTTTGCTTGCTTATGCTGCTGATTCCTAGTTGAGGTTTAAAGAAACATAAAAATAGGGCCGTAGCAAAAGGAGTTAAATGAACCCCTAGTGCCATCATTTGCTAGAAAACACCTGAAGGGAAGTTCCTTCACTGAAATTCATCTTCACAGGGATTACATTTAAGGAATTGTTTCAAACTGAAGTTTCAGCAGAATAGTCTTAGGTGCAAATTGATAAAATGGTTTATAAACTGTAGGGCCAGATGTTTTTTCTCTGAAGAGTTCTAAGGAAATTGAAATAAGAATTTTCTAAAGTTATCATTATGGTATAGCCTGATATAGAGGAATAGAGCTGGCAAATGTAAGAGATGTAAAATGCCTTTGGAAGGGGAAAGAAAAGAGTTCTGACTCCATAGAAGATCTGTTTCCACACTGGAAAATTTCTGAAGCAATAAAACAAATTATAGCAGAAAACAGAACCAAAAACACACAGAGAAATTGTATAAAGGAGAACATGATTTTTCTATTTTTTTTTCTAAAGAGAAGTCACTTATTCATTAATCTTAAAGACATTATTTGAGGTAAGTTATTAGTTAAAGGGAGGGAATTTAGGAGATCTAGGTATAAAATAATCTTTTCACTCTCCAAAGACTTAAGAAAATTAAGCTGTAAGGAGACAAGAGAGAATGTCCTCTTTTGGGTTGAAATTGGATAATAAACAAGGAAAAACAATATAAGTGGTGAGATTCACAGTGCAGGAAGATGGAAAGTGCTCTCAAGATCCATTGTTGGAGCCTTCACTGTTTGCTGTATTCACAAATTCTCTAGAAAAGGGATTTAATAGTGAGGTGGGGAAAGAATGAAAGGGAGGAACCCAGAAAACTTTATTAAACAACTTCTAGCATGCTACATGCTATACCCACATTGTTGTCTATGTAGATCTAATCATTACACCTGAACATGGATGTTGTTAATCCAGAAAAGATTTTAAAAAAGGTTGGCATATGTGATCAGAAAGATGGAGCAAGAAAAAATGAAACAGACTAAAATTTTTATATTTTTGAAAAAAATCTAAAAAGTTCTTAATAGCATGGAGAAGGTGAAGGTATTCAAAAGATGGCACTGTATGAAATTAAGTAGTAGTCTTATCATAAACAACCGGGAAAGGAGTATTTTTCCACATAAACATCATTAGGCAGATGAAGTTGTATTTTTTGACACTGAAAAATATGGGCTCAGAAAAAAAGGAAACCACTTCACAAAGAGCAATCCATCAAGACACGTTAAAATAAGTATCTAAATTGCATCCAGATCGGATGTCTCTGATCCAAAGATTCAAAGCCATACATTGCTGGATGATGGGATGACATGCCAGGGAATTTCCAGCATATCGATGTTGAGGTGTTTTTTTTTTTTGTTTTTTTTTTTTTTTAATTTAGCAGAAATTAGACAACCATGATGGAAACAGGGACTGTCGCCAGACATAAAATTAACAAAAAAATTGGTAGTGGCTGATAGGATGGAGAAATAACCTCTAGTTACCTTAAGCTGATTAGACTACATTACAATAATAAAATACACACCTTCGAGGAGCGACTTTGCCTGTAAATGTAGGACCACCTTCTTATGATGAGCTGGATAGAAGTCAAGATATGCACAAATCAACTTTTCTAATGAAGTCATAGGTAACTAAGCAGATATACGTGTTATTTTATTCTTAGTAACTTTTTTGTATGTAAGACCCTCTGTGATTCCTGGGGGTGTGCTAACATTGGAATTATCACCTAATGCCCGTTTCTTCACAGAACTGGAATAACTCAAATATCTTGACTCTGTGTGTCAGCTGATTTTCTGCACACTGGGTAAAGAACCCTTACTAGGGACAAAAGTATGGTTGTCTACTACTTCCACTTCTTGGTAAACTCGTGTCTCTCGTCAGTGAATGTTATGTCTGGCCATGTGTGGCTGTTTTTATTTTTAGGCTATCCCAGTGGCTATTTTTTACTTTATGGGGTTGTACAATGGTAATACATTTTGTCTTGATAAAAGATGGAACATATTTTAAGAAATCACTTTCATGACATTGTGAATAATTGTGAAATGAATATCTACTAAAGGTGCCTTTTAAGTTATGATCCAGTTTGTATAAATTTTTATGTCAAGTTCTATCTGTCCTCGGGACAAGGTCTTCCTTAATTATTTACATGTAATGTAAGGACTTTTCATCAACGTCATTTTTGATCTCACAAAATTAGTCTGCGGCACTTAGATTATATCAAATGGCAGTAGAGTGTGAAATCTAGGCAAATATATCTCATGACATTTCATTCATACTTTTACCTTCAATTGTTTTAATGAACAGCTTTAGAAAGTCCTTATGCCTGTTTTATCTTTTATTTTTTCAGGCTTTCTGTGTTATAATTGGCTTTCTAACTCGTTTGTCTTATATGAGCATTCTCATCTGAGCAGTCATGCTAGCTGAGAGGCATGGAATTTTTATTTTTGCATTTTAGAATTGTATAATCTGATATAAATTTAAAAGTGATTAAAACGTAGTGATGTAGACTTTGCAGCATTCTTACCTGCGTATCTGCTTAAGGTACAAAATATTCTATCCAAATCCCAGTTTTTGCATATTGTATGTTTTTCTTGCCTATTGTATGAGGTAGATTTGTGGCTCAAGTTCCTGAATACTTTGTAGGAAATGAAACACAAACTTCATGCTAAAATTCCTGATATGCAGGACTTTGGTAATAGCATCATTTGCCACTGGTTGAATGGCAAATAATAAAAATTACAAAACAGCACGTCTTAATACAGAATAAAATAATTAAAACCCAACTTGAAATATAACAACATGCATTTGAGTAATTTGTGGTAATGAATATCTTTCAGGCAGGATAAGAATATATTAACAGTCACCTTACAAAATAGATAAATCCCTCACATGAAGCAGTTCAGCTATTACCTAGGTAAAGATTTCTGAACTCAAATATAGACATTCATGTATTCTGTTTCAAAACATTGTCGATTCCAATCATATTCAGGGTGATTATTTTAACCACCAATCCTGAGCATGAGAAGTTTTTAAGTTATAAATAAAGGTACATTAGTATAGAGAAGGTTTACAGGAAAGTCTGCCTGGGGAGATACGCAGAAGATGATACAATTACTATTACGGATGATGAGAGGTGGTTGTATCTATAATATTTCTGTCACCTTAATGAGACTGCAAAAACAAATGAAGCAGATATTCAGTCCCAATGAATATAGAAACTTACAATGTTTTAAGGGAGAATAGCAACAAAATCTCAGAGTAAGCACATCTGTGAAATTGGGAAATTTGGGTTCCTTCAGGAACAGCTAGGAGGAAAAAAAAAAAAAGGGCATATGACAAATTAATGCCTAAAATCTGAGCACTGTGATTTACAGAAAGGAATGGGTTTATCTTGGATGTTCTGGTGGCTCTTGCGTGTTGCTACTAGGCCTATATCACTAGGCTTCTTGCCAGCTTTGTAAGTGCATCTCACCCATTTGCAAGGAAACACTTTCTATAATATGTACCTACAATATTAAAATAAATCAGTGCACTGAGGAGGATTTCTTTTAATGCAACAATCTTTAAACTGTGGTAGCACAACTGGTGCTACATAAACACCCTCTCCACTGAGGCTGAAAAACCCTGAGAGAAGGAACGAGCTGGACCATCACCTGAGGATAAATCATTCTCTGATCATGCATCACAACCATTCCAAATTGCATCATTTAAACTTCATGCCATAGCAACTGAAATTTGCATTTCTAGCACAAAAGGTTAGATTTGCGAACTTTGAAATACATCAGACTGACTTGAGCAAGGGCTAGAAAGATGCTGTCACTTCTCATGTGAGAGCAAGGAAAGATCTTTGTGAGATGAATTGGCTGGATCTCTGAATCAAGATTTTGCAAAGGTATTTCCGTTGCAGCGCAGACCAAGAAAAGAATTGCAAAGATTCTTTGGCACCTCAACCACCCACTATTTCCTTCTAATAATTAATTTACATGTCTCTTATTTTGTATGTACACTTTTATGCATCCTGTTTTAAGTCTTATATAAGCTTAGTGGCCTAGTTAGGATCTATGGACTTTACGAGGTATAGTGACAGAAAAGCTCAGACTTGAAATATATAAGTCTTTTTATAGATCTAGGTTTTGATCAGAATGACCTAATGGAGGAGATATAGGACAGTACATATGCAAAAGATACTGTACATAGGATCTCATCTAACAGGAGAAATTGCCTGTTTCTGCTCAGAGATGTGTCTGCTGAGAGTCACCCTGGAAGCTGAAGAATATCAAAGAAAAGCCTGGTCTGTAACTTGAAGTCTCTTAAATCAAACTGACACCTTTAGAAAAATGTTGTGGGCAGTGACTATATTTGATGAGCCAGACGATTGTTATCCTTTTGTTTAATGCTGGTAAATATAGGACTGTCCTTCCACATGTGAACATAGCTTATTTCTCTCCAAATATGTTGACTTCATCCTTTACAGTTAATGTACTTTGTCTGTGATGATGCATTCAAGGTTTACTGTAACTAAGCACAGCTGTAAAAGGTTTCCCATCCTTTTATAAATAAAAGTCACAGTTAAAACTGAATTCTGTGTTTAACAAATGACACGTTGCTGTGTGCGGAGCAATGACCTTCAAGGAAGGAGCTGTAATCTGTCTGCTTCATGACAATAGGTGAATTAGAAACACAATGTTGCAGTAACACAGGAAATGATAAAGCCTTCATTTCAGCATTGTAACTTGTTCATTTAAATGAGTTAATACATTTATGAAATACATTAAATTAATCCATTTAGAAGAAAAATACCTGAAGAGTACACGGGGGGGGAAACTTAACTGGACATGAAAAGAGGAAAAGTGTAACATGTGTCTATAGACTACAAGAGGACAGTTTTGCTGCATTTTCTGTGATGCAAATTTAAGTCTGAGAATAATTAAGCTGAAATTCAGTGTTATGATTCTGAAAGTTTCCTACATCTTTGGCAATGAGCAGTTACACGGACGTGCACTTAATCCAACTGATTATCTTATCAGTGAAATCAGTGTACTACACATTTAAAATAAAACTGAGCCTGAGGCTTCCTGCAGACCTCTGTTTATAAACAGAGGTGTTGAATAAAAAGTTTGTAAATATACATAAAAGTCTGAAAGAGAAGAAACTGGGAGTTAGACACCAAACTATATACAATGGATTTCCTACACCAAGGTGTTAGAATGGATATTTGCATACTAAGGTCTCAATTTTTAGCTCTACTGTAGTGTGTTTTTCAGCAACAGTCAGTGCTTGAGTGACAGCCATTACAATTATATAGAATTCGCAGAAATTAAACAAAATTAAAATTTTATGATAAAACCCCACAGCACTGCATCATTTGATATAAAATGTTGTCAATCAAAAAAAAAAAAAATAGAAGCAATCACAGGTTAAACACATGAGACAGGATTTAGAAATTGTGCTTTATACAGTCCCAAACCTAGAAGGAATACAGATAGCACTGATGATTTTTCATTTATCACAGCTTGCAGCTGAGAAAGCCACTCCACATACTGTGCACAGTTTGCACAGATTTACTGTGCCTTCTGTACTATGTGACATATTTACTCAGTGGCTGCTACTAAAGGTTAATGCCTTGGTCACAATCTTCATATTAAATATGGTGCAAACATTAACTTGTTATTCATGGGTCATGAGAGAGTCTCAGGGCCACCTTTTTATAGGCTTCTAGATATTGTCTTTAAATTTATGCCTTTTAGATTGCAGGTATCTAGCTCCAGCTTCACCAAAGAGTAGAGGCCACAAATATAAAGGAAATTCCATACCTTTTAAAAAAATTTGCCGTGCAAAGAAAGATCAAAAGGCATAAATAAATTGTCCTATTGAAAGTATCTGGATGTATCTGAGTTCAGGGAATCTCTCGTGGCCTTCCTGCCACATTTCTTTTTTATTATCACAAGGCAATTGCTTGAAGACAAGACCATAGATGTCTACTCTCATTCTTCTTTGTGTATAATTATTAACACTGGCTAATACAAGCCATTCTCCAAGTTCACACAGCGGTCTGTCAATCAAAATGCTAGTTGATAGTACCAACTACAAAATGCATGTCTGGTCACAAAGGATTTATCAGACTGTAAGACACTGGCTTCACGATGTTTCTTGCTGCGGGCAGGGCTCAATAAACCTTTCTGGGCAAGCCACGCCTCTTAGGACATACAAGTGCCACTGTGGCTGCACAGAGCAGTCACTGGCAGTCAGGAGAAAATATCCCATGATGAAACTACACAGTTCTGCTCCCATGGCTGGTAAATTCTCCTGAGTTCTTGCTGCAGAACCTCTGGCTCATTTCCATTACTTTCCCATTCTCCTCAATCCTCCCACGTGCTCTGCATGTTTCTTTCTGCAAACACAAGCCCATGCTAGGTGGCTGCTATGTCCTGAAAGAGAGATTCACAGCTGCCTGCCCATTAGTGTGACACTCACACAGGTCTTCAGTTTCCCCTGCCAGCATTCACAGGATGTGCAGTACATTTGCAATCACCACCTTAAATTACTTTTGACTAAAACTGTTTGAGAGGTTCAGAAGTTATGGAGAGGACTTGGCAAAGACGAAGCTGTTTCTTGCCTTACGGAGATTCTGCTTTCCAAGCCCAGTTGTTCTGGCAGAGCTCTTTTTACAGCTCCACTCTCCAATGAGTGGATTCAGGCGAGAATTAATACAAGAAGGTAAGGAGAGTTTAATCTGAGAGGTAAAGAGGATTCAGAGTAGCATGAAGACTGCAGCTGCTTTGATAAAAACAAGAGGTCTTGACTCCCTGAGAATGTACAAGTGACTTCAAGTTTCTAAGGAGAGATATAATCTTTTGTTAGATCAATACCTACAACTGGCAAAAAGCAAGCTCTTTGGGGCACACTTTTAGGTCTGCTTGTATGCAGCAGTCTTCATAACTAGAAGGCCGAGAATGATTACTTGTAGTTTAATTGACAGTATGCAATTTTAATCGATGGGAACTTTGCTTCCTTAGTGAAGTGGGGAAGAGGGAACTGTTTGATTTTTCCTGCACAGTGAGGTATACCATAGTGTCAGAATTTACTGGAGCAGAAGATGACAGTCTTGATTGCTCCAAAACTTGTAATTTTTATAACTATTTAAATTAGCCTAACAGAAGCTATACATCCTGTTCTAATGTAGGAATTACAATACAGTGAAGGGCATAATCAAAGCAAGTTCCCAGTTCAACATGGACATTTCTCCAGTCTGTCTCACCCTTTGAAATTAGTATTAATGACACTTAGCACTTGCATCTCACTTCTTATCTCTAAAATAATTTAATTAGATACTATTTGTAACAATAGCTGGTGAAGCATTTGAACTCAAGAGGAAAAGGTGGTGGGTTTAGGTGGAATATGAAATTAAAAATCTGCTGTAGCTTTGCAAAGGAACATTTGCAATGGTAGTCTGTGGATATACTCTGGGTATTCCAGCCACAACATTTAAGCATAATTAGCTACCTGAAACAACATAGGTCAGCTATGTCAACCAAGACAGTAGTTTCTGGATCCTGTTTCAGGGCTAAAGTAGACTGCAGAACAAAAGTGAAGATACACTCAGATTAATTTTAATTGTGATACACTGTTTGGTCCAGGCAGAAGCAGCAGACTCCATAATGAGTCTTAGCTGGTAGCAGTTACATTTTCCTGCCCACCCAGACAATATCTTTATATTCCCCCTGGGTAATCTTACCCTTCTTTCATGTCTTCTTCTACACTTGTTTTCAATGTTTCACTTTAGTCAGGAAGTCTCCACTGGTCCACTTGGGCCCCCCGCCTTTGTTGCTTGATTTCCTCATTGGGGTAGACTCTTTCTGAGCCTGGAAGAGGCATCTTTGAAAATCAACCAGCAATTCTGAAGCTCTCTTATGTCTAAGTCTTTGTGTCATGGTGTTCTAAGATCTGTAAAGTCTTCTCTCATGAAGTCCACAGCTGTGATTCTGCTTTTTGCCCTGTTCTCTGCTCTTAGGATCCTGAACTCCATCACCTCAGGGCCACTGCAACCCAGGCCACCCCCAGCCATAGAATCATAGAATGTCAGGGGTTGGAAGGGTCATCCAGAGATCACTGAGTCCACCCCCGCTGCCAAAGCAGGACCATCTAGTCTAGGGCAGGCCACACGGGAACACATCCAGACAGGTCTTAAAAGTCTCCAAGGCAGGAGACTCCACAACCTCCCTGGGGAGCTTGTTCCAGTGCTCTTTACCCTTATGAGTAAAGAACTTCTTCCTCATGTTGAGGTGGAACTTCCTCTGCTCCAGTTTGTGTCCATTGCCCGGTGTCCTATTGCAGGACATAAGTGAGAAAAGGTTGCCCCTTCCCCCCTGAACACCCAGCCCTCATATATTTACACAC
>NW_008580978.1:41687-77704 GCF_000691845.1 Merops nubicus | reverse complement strand
TTTTTTTTTTTAATAGAAAAATCTATAGAACTCTTGTGCTGAATAGTTCCATTATATCAGTGCAAGATTTCTATAGATTTTCTCTGCTTGTCTTCGTTCCTTGATGGAAAATCCCTGCCAGTAGTTACTTAAATGCCACACAGTATCTGATTTGAAATGTTATCAGTAAGCACAGTGCAGCCAGTGCTGAATTACTGCATCTTTACTATCAAGATACCAGATGATATCATTCACTGTGCACTCAAATTATTCAGGCCAGTTGAATGTCCTATTTCCCATTTGTCCTATCTCTACGTATCCTGCCATATTACATTAAAAATCACGATTGCTGTGTATCAATGTCCTTCTCTGACATCCTGAAACATCCCACCAAAATAAATCAGAATTCTCTGCTGCATAAATAATCCATGTATTCATTCTGAAGAATGTATCAAACTAGAAGGATGAAGAGAAATTAGATTCCTCTTTTGTCCCAATATCTAAATGCACACTGTTCTGCAAGCAGTGTCTAATATAAGGAAAAAACTCTCAAAAATACTTCAGCAAAATGTAAACTTTCTGGTTTTAAAGAAGGATCAATACTCCACATTCTTCAGCTCTGTAGCATCTGCATTCATAAAAGTTATGCACACCAACATAAGCTTAAATTGTTGTGTACTTAATCCTTGTTAGGGTTTTTATTTAGGAATTGCCTGTAGTTCACGTAATTATACTGAAAATATTATTGTATAAACCCTAAAGGAAATATTTAGACATATTTCTAAAGATTTGATAACAATAAGAGACAAAATTTTGTGGTGATACTTAAGGCTTTCCAGAATGACAAAATCAGAAATATTTAAACTTTTAAGAAAACAGGAATTATCAAGTGAAAATGTATCAAAGTAGCTGAGAATCAACCTTATATCAAACTCATCTCCCCACAGCTTGTTTTCCTGCCCCAGGTTTTACATGGTTGTAAGCCCACTAGCTGGTTTACTCTACATCTCATTTACCTCTAGTCCACTCCACATGAGGTTCAGCCCTACGTTACACTTCTTGAATTGTACTTTTCAGAAAAACAGCTTTCCACAAGTTTACCTCATTACCATTTTCAGTACTGTGCCTGTTGTAGTTATGGCATACAAATACATTTTGCCAGAACTATATAACTTTAGAAATGATGTCACTAGATGATATCATTCTACATGTTTCTAACACAAATACCACACGCTTCTTTTAAAAACCAAAGGGTTACTAAGGTGTTATCACCTATTTAAAGAAAAAGATTTGCTGCAGCCTTGTGAAAATCCAGTTCCTTGGAGCATGATAATTGTGTACTAGGAATGTTGTATCCTACCAAGACAGGTGACATCGGAGGTAACATAAAATACATGAGCACATAGGACCAGGTGGGATGCTTCAATACACAAAAGGGGTTTCACTCAAAAAATACTTGAGGCTTGATTCATAAATTGTTTTCCTAGCTGCTTGATTATTAAATTGTCAGTCTTCAGCTTAAATATATACCTCAGTTAACAAATTATGTAAAATAGCACCAGCCAAATACTTCAGACTAGCCTTTTTATCAGTTAAGTATGTGATATTGTCGAAGAGAAGCACCTGAAATTTTGACCACTGAAATATTCTAGTTGCTTTATAAATAACTTAGGGTCAAACCCTTAAATAAAGCAATTAATCTGTAAGAATGAAAACAAAGTCTTAAAAAAAAAAATAGAGCAGAGTACACTGAAAATACAAACCTTATAGTTGGATATACAAAAGACTCATCAAAAAGTTACTACACACAATGTTTACCTCCAACATGTTTCCTTTAAAATGGCATTTGGTATCTCTGTCTACAGTTTCAACACTCCACCAGCAAGAAAAATTGTAAAAATAGATTTGACTATTAAAACATATAAAAATATAAGAAAATTGAAGCACATACTACAACCTGATGTTACAGAGCATTATTTTCTGATGTTCCTTGTTAGGTTGACCTGAACAGAATTGCTGGCTGGTCTTTCAAACTCAAGGTAAGTAAAAAGGTTAGATACCAGCTAAAGAGGCTTCTTTAAACCTATTCAGCATTTTCAGGTATCACTGATAAGCTGTAATCAAAGTGATCTGAAGAGACTGTGCTTTTCATTCTTGACCTTCAGAAAAGGAAGGAAAGGGAAAAAAAAAAAAGGCATCACAACTTGTTAACTTGGAGAACCTGACCTTTTTACAAGGTTAACTTGCAGGAGAGCAAAACACATGCTTATTAAATGTAAAGACTGTAATTTGGCAGACAAATACAAAAACATGTTCTAAAGTGGTCTTACATTTCATTTCTGTATGCTTGAACTGGCTAGCAAGTCAATATTTGCATAGCTGTGAACCACACGGAGTATGTACTTGCCCAGACACACAAATAAGGAACATGAGGAGAAGAAGAGTGAAATAATTTGGCCTATTACAATAAACAGAAAATGGGGCTTCCTTGCTTTTATTGATCATGTCCTTATTGGGTAAGACTTTTCTCCATAGAAATGGTTATTCCTCAATATAAGGAAATAAGTATTACTACTCCTCTCCAGTTGTTTTCTAGTTTCAAATTCATTAACACTTCATTAGCTATTAAACAGCATTAATAATTCACTATGGATATTTTTACCTTGAGTGTTGAAATTCTAAGCTTTTTCGTGTGCTTTCTATATGACAAATTCCTATGACATGTATTATACATGACAAGACATTTTTTCCTAGATATTGTTCTATTATTCCATGCTTACTTAGTAAATAGAAAAGAAGTTGCATGCATTACTCAGAATACTGCTTTTAAATCACTCTAAAATACAGGCATTCAGATATTTAAGCTACAGATATGAACAATCATGAATATTAATTATTACTTCATATCTTGGGTGATACTTTTACCATGACTACTAGACACCTGATTTGACATCTGACAAAATAGTTTTAATACAGATCTCCTATGTTCTAAAATCATATCCTCTTAACATTGATACTATTTTTGTAACAACTGCAATTTATGATTCTTCTAGATAATATCCCAAAACATACCAGGAGCCTGGGTGCAATACCTTGATGGAATTTTCTAAGTTTGGTCCTGTTTGTAAAATCTAGATCTAACTTTTATGGCATAACAGATCATTTTGATACAGGAACAATGGACAGAAGGAGAGGTTAGTAATCAAAATGTCAGCTTTAGGACTGATCTAGGACTGGTCATGATGTAACACCATGTAATCTTTTGGTGTGGAAAAGACTAAATTCAAGAAAAACATGATGTTAACTTGCTAGCAGCATCCTCTAAAAGATTTTTTCCAGTTTCAAATATCTCCTGGCAATCTATATTTCACCATCAACTGTAAAACCTTTCTTAAAATGCCCGTGCAAACCTGTTTTAGCAACACTGCTTTCATAGTAACAGCTTACAGCTCAGCTCAGGCAGATGAACTATCTTTGCCCTTTCTACGTTTTATGCAGAACCATATCAGCCAGAAGGAGGAACAACAAAGCATTTAATCCAAAGGCTGAGACATCAAGTGAACATGAGCCAACAATATGACCTCGTGGCAGAAAAAAGCTGTTTGTCTCTCTCTGTCCAGTTATGGTTCTCAATGCTTCTTTTGTTGAGCACCCAAGTGCCTTTAGATAAGTGTTTATGTTTGTGTGTAGATAAAAAAAGGGAAGGGAGAAAGGATGTTATTATAGCCCTTGCAATACTTAAGCAATTTAAAATCAAGTCAAAGTGCATTTGTTTGTACAAAGTATGTTTTCAGAAGGCTACACAAAGGCTGGAACTCTCATTTTCTAAATGGCATTTCACTGGAAATAGTTTTGTAGATCTACCTCCATAGTAAAATGAACCACAACATCCTCCTGACATAGGAAACCTTAGTTCTCCTGTGGTTAGGGTTAACCCTGAGGACCTTAGCCTTACTGTTCTGCCCCTGTTTATCCACTAGGAATATGTTCCTATGCCAAATACTATTTGTTTATTATCTGAACAGTGCTGTAATGAGAGTATAAACCAGTAAAAATTACCCGGTTGCCATGAGACCAACCCATGTGGGGTCTGAAAGTATAATCGTATTTCATGTCTTTGAATTTCCTCACTAGCAAGAACTTCCAACTTTGTTTTATCTTTAAACCTCAAACCATGGTCATCCATGTCTAACTCTGGCTGATGGTAAATAGCAATTTCTTAGATAATTTTCTAGTAGTATTTGCTTACTTGCAATGATTCTTACAATGAAATTTGAAGCAAAATATTTTTTTTAAATACTAGATAAGTCATATTTCCTTAAGATTTTCTTATGCTTCTTCCAAATCCTTTTCTTTTCTTTTTTTCAATTATTAAGTGTATACAATCCGTAAGACACGTTCTTTTCCATTGTTCTTTTTGAGATAAATGAGAAACAAGTCTATACTTTGTGTTTAAAATAAACATCAGTAGATTGAAAAAGTAGTACAGTAATTTTAAATGTAAAACTATGATCATGAGAGCACAATAATGACATAAAAATCTTTCCTCTTCATCAATTCATACTTTTGTCTAAAAGAATTAAAATTATGTTGCAAGAATTAATCAGTGCAATATGCAAACTAAACTTTTTGTGCTTCTTGTCTTCATCAGTAAGAACATTACTCTTCAATTCCTTTTACTGTAAAATAATATTTTGGAGTCAGTAAGAATTCAATGTCTTTGAAAATAGATATCCATCCATTTTCAACATGCTTTTACTGCAAACTTTGTGGAAGCCTAGTTCTGCAATGAAAGTGTAGTCATGATGTTCTGCAGATGATGCACTATCTGAAATAGCTGAAGCAGCTGAAAAGGCTACTTACAATTCAGAGAAGAGACTCAGGCTCACCATTCTAGCTACAGAATGGCATGTAACTATGAAGAAAATCATTATTCCATAAAAATACAAAAGGAGATTTTTGATTTTAAAAAAATAAATTATGAAGCTGCTAATTTAATTTAGTTAACTAGGATTAAAATCATGGGGGAAAAAAAAACATTTTTCTTCATTTGGTTGCTTCAGACAGATGTTTTAAAAATTTAATGTAGAGTTAAAAACTATTTATATCATTTCACAACCTCACTGTAGGTATGTTGGAACATGTAATTCCTATTTCAGTACTGTCATGTCTCTCCCATGTTCTGGCACAGAATCTTTATGTCTCTTTGGGTACATTCTACAGGTCCCTGTAATAAAATAAACCACTCCATCCCCAAAACATTATAACCATACTATGAACATTATTTTTTTCTGGCACTTTTCAGTTCCTGCTCCTGCATTCAAATTGCAAACAAGAAAAGCTGACATGAAACATGGGGGCCTTTGAGAGATGTATCTTTCTGTTTAATATTATCAATTCAGTATTCTCAGTGAAACTTTGCAAAGATCAAGAAAATAAAAAAGGGCATTAGTAGCCATCTGAAGAGGTGTTTCAAAGATAAGATAATACAATTCTATTATATCACTCAGAGCTTTTCTTAAAGCTGTGATAAATGTCCCTTCACAATACTTTTGCCTAAAAAAAAAAAAAAAATCTATCACTGTCATAAAAGCAAATGGAAGAAAAGGTTAAAAAGCAGAATTAATTTGAGCAGATTTTATACTGTCTTTTTTCAAATGAAAGAAGAAGAAAATTGATATTATTTTCAGTGTCAGCTTCTGAAGGAGTGAATCACCCAGAACAAAAGCATATTAAGATAACAAGAATATAAATCAAGGAGAAATTACTGAAATCATAACAAAAAGTTGAGATATTTTAATAATAATGTTTTCACTTATGATAGGAAATCTTTTAGAATACTATAAGGAAACAAAATATTCAATATTTAGTATTTTATTACACTTCTTACACTCCAGAAGTAAGGTGAATAGATTCATCATAGGCAAATGAATGTTCAGGGTCTGGATATTACAAATTATAATTCAAAAAGATGTTTGGCACTTCTATTTAAAAGATCACACATAAAAAAAAAAAATCACAAGTAGAAAAATAATTTCTTGTGTTATTTTTCCTACTTAATTATATTTATCTTGTTTAGTTCCATGTTTCCCTGAAATGGCTGGTGGTTACAAAACAAAGGGTCTAGATAACTTTGCTGGGAAAGAGAAGGAATGCATTAGAACAACAGTAGTGTGGAATGATCTTCTGAATGTGTGAGAGAAAAAAAGAACAGAAAATGGGAGGAAAATAATTTATGAGGCTCCCAGATAACCAAGGATTTCTCTTCTCCCTGGAGTAGAGATGGAGTGGCATCTGGCAGTCCTCAAGACAAGAACTGATGTACTGAATCTCCACTTTCTGAAATGAGCTCAGAAATAGTTTTCTTCATAGTGGAAGGAGCATTCAGAATAAAATACCAGCCCAGATCAGTACTGAATCCTGAAGATGAGTTGTAATCTTAACTCTATGTTTCTTTTTGGAGGTATTATAGTGAATGACCAGATGTGAAGGTAACAAGTGAAAAATTTTCCTGTTCATGCAACAGTTCGATTTTCCTGAATCAGTCATTCTGCACAGTAGGTATAATGTGAAGAGATATAATGGAAGCAATAAAGATGCTTTGCAGGGTGGAACATCTCCATTACAGTAAAACTAGAGAGCTGGTGTCAGCACCTATCTGGCTGTCTTGCAGCTGAGCAAACCTTACAAAATGGGTCTCTCACGATTTTTTAATGACAGAAGCACTTCTTGCTTTCCAGCACAGAGAAAGGATTTACAGTTCTGTGCTATGTGTATCACCTTGCATGTTCTGAAGTGCATATGAGCTTCTAGAGCAGCATCTACCTCGATACTGTAAAGGCAAATGCATACAAGTGTATTTAGAAATACAGGATTAGCAGGAGCCTTCTGTCTCTTAATGAACAACACCTTATTATCTCAGATAATGCACCTTGCAAACCTTTTTAAAAACACATCAGCTTTATCTTAAAAATAATAAATGGAGTTTTTCCCCGTACTCTCTTGAAAGTCTGCATCACACCTGGTTGTATTGATGTTTATTATTATACTGTCTTCTAATTGCCAGCTTAAATATGGTCAAAAAATATCCACACTTATTTCTGACAACGTTGTGTCTCCTGGGTGTTTATTTACAGTGAGCCAGTCCCTCCCCTTAGTTATCATTTTGCTGAACTTGAGATAGAGTTGGTAATAATCATGAATATATGTTTCAAAGGTAGAGTTGGTACTAAGAATAATTATTTTTTCTATTTCTGCATTTTTCAAAATAAACTTCTCAGAAGAATTGTAACCATTTTAGTCACAAAAAACATACACAGAGAAAAAAACCTCTTGCAAAGTCTGAAGCTTCTTAGAATTTCTGTATAATAAGCTGGCAGAGTATCAAATATGAGGTTGAAACCAGAGATAAGTACTTTTACTTTCCAAGTTTTCATTCATTCCAATTTTCTCTCTGCTCATCACTAAAAAAATCCCCAAGATTGGAATCTATAATACAAACAGGGTGTATTTCATGCTGGATCTAAAACTCTAAAATATGTAAACCTCAATCTTTTCCTACCGAAATGAATGGGAGCCTGAATCTGCACAAGTTACTCATGGGAAAAAAAAATCCTGCAAAATATATTCCAACAAACTTCAGCATCTCAGCTATAGAAAGTGAGATTAATACAGCAAACTAAGTAATGGAAACGAGGAGAAATTAAATGTCTGTGTTTACCAAGTGCTACACTTGAATTTCATTATTCTCCAGGTAAAGATTTACGGTGTTTACATCAAAAAAACATTTTGTTTATTCTTTCAGTTAAGGTAACTCAGAACTGGCTGAAGCTTTAAATTTAAAATAAAGAGCTCTTTATTTTTTTGAAGGACTTCAAAAGACCTTGCAAATGCTCTACTAATGCTAAGCTACCCGTGGCACTAAACCTGAGCCCTAACCTACCTTCCCATGTCTACATCAGAGACATTCTGAGCTTCAACTTCCATCGAGCACTTTTACTGGTGTGTGGGGTTTTTTTAATTATCTTTTTTTTATTTACAATTTTTAACATTAGAAGAGAGTAAAATAGGACTAACCAAAAACATAAGGACAAATTCAGCTTCTGAATTTGAATTCAAAATTAATTCAGAATTAATTCAGACTTAATTCTGAATTCTGACAGGAATATTCAACATGTTATGCTATTAGGAACATTCAGCCATTTGGAAGCAAAGACAAATTTTCACCTTCCCAGACTCCCACAGTAATTATGAACGATTAAATTTTTTTCTGCTTTGGCAGTCAGCCTTTGCTCCACAGTGCTCAGGTTCAAACCTTTTCTACCTCTATAAATCTAATTGGGCTCTTGGATCACCCGGAGCCATTGGTCTCATGAGCTTCTTTATTGTAACCTCTTAAGGTCTACCTAAACTTTTCACTCTCCATTATTGATCTTGAATTCTCTCTAAATACTCACCTAAATGGTGATAAATGCATATTTGAAGATTGCTGCATTTGCCCAATAGAAACCAGAAGGGTTTCTTAACTCAAGTCATAAGAATAAACAGTTTTATATGTAAAGAGGTATATTTTTCTTCTTTATATGAATGGTATTTATTTCATTCTTTCCTTCATCTAATCCTTTTTCCTGTGGTATTTTCAAAAAACCCCACTCACAAATTATTTCTGAGCATTTTGGAAAGTGATTTTTTTTCCTGTTACTTACTTATTCCAGAATTGCAGACTAAATGAAAATTATGCCTTTATTTTTTTTCACCACTCAGAGAATCACAGATATTCATGATACACTCTGCACCTCTCAAAAATGTTCCTTTTTCCAGTGAGTATCTCTTTTTTTACAGGTTTTGTAAACTAAGAACTTTGCATATATTACAGAATGGAGTTTTTGCTCAGAACCACATCAAATATGCTAATGTATGAAAATAGCTACAGACCCTTGCAAAACCTTTAAGGAAACAGATGTTAAAATGGTTAAATTGTTAAATGTGATACAATAGGTGCATGGAATTTGGGCTTTTACAAGAAAAATAACAGTGTATTGAACACTATGTTCCTGCACATGGATGATTGCACACAGCACATCTTATAAAATACTCTTAAACTGAATCCTTTAATATTTTGTAATAAATTATTTTTACCTTGTGGTTGAAAAAGTTGTTGTAAAGGGACGATGATAAAATTTGGAATGGGGCAGTCTCATTGTGAGCAAGCAACTACATATAGAGCTGTAAAATCCTGTGGTTTGGGTAACAATGGCTCTAGCAGGTGGCATATGGCTAATACCGAGTCTGTTGCTATCTCCAGGGTGCCAGACATTCCTCAAATTTTCTGTGAGAGGAATTTTTTTGGTAGATTTGGGTTGTAAAGGCACGTGAGCATCTGCTGCCTGCTCAGTCTCATTATCATCAACAGAATTAACTCCTACAGCTCTCAGCCTAGCAGCCAGAGCCAGCAGCTCAACTTTGTTTTCACCAAAAGTTGTGAAAAAAATGCCTTGAAAAAAATGTTCCGTTTCAATACAAAGGAAGATTTTATTGTAAAGTAAACACAACTTTTTGAAGGTGTATTAGAAATTATAAATCAAATAATTTACTATTATTTCCTGATAAATATTAAGTTGAATTCTTAAACTGGGAGTAAAAAAAATTACATTATCTCTTCTTTCTCCTTGTTTAAAAGAAATCTGAGAAGAAAAAAAAAAGAAAAATCCAAATCTATCTGAAGTTGGAAACATCTAAATTATTAATCTGCTATACTGAGTTTCTTATTACCATCAATCACCAGAGTATTTAAATGATTTTCAAGTAAAATCAAGTACAATAAAGTCCATAATGAACTCTAAGGAGTCTGGAACTTTCTCTGTTCTCTAATTCAGACACATCTTTTGATTTTACAGACTTGTATTCCTTATTTTTTCCTGTTGGTATTAAATCACTGAAAGCTTCAGGACAGAAACATGAAAGGCATTGGAGAATTTAAGTTAAAGGAAGCATTACTGTCCACCTACCTTTGTGAACTATAACTGCTTTTCTTGGGGACTATTTAACCTCAGTATCACTCCATAAATTCACTCCCTTCTTTTACCACTGGTGCATTGCAACGAAGAAAAGTCTCCTACTGATAAACTTATTATAGTTATTGAGAGCTTCTGACAAGATGCTTTGTGAAAACAGTGGAAAAAATTCAGGTGAAATTTTGCAGTAAACTTCTGGGTTTAGCCTTATGCTTTCAAAGCAGAAACTAGGTGGAACAAGGTATTTTAGGTCTACAAGAATTCCATTTTTTCATTGATTAAGGTCCCCAGGCACCAGAGTGTTGAAATGTGGAGCACTGATAGACAAATGCATTGTGTCTTTGGCCAGTTCTTGACTCTTTGATACCTGCAAGATGCCAAGCTGGACTCCTGAAAGCTAATCTTCCTACCCTTTGTTATCTCTTCTATAATTCCTCTATATATAGCATAAAATTCAGGCCAGAGTCACAACCTAAAAGAAATCTCCAACATATGTCCCAAAACTACACTTGCTTAAAGATCAGACTCCGGAAATGTTCTGCCTAAACAGCTTTTTGAACAAAATGCAAAGCATGGTGTAACAGCAGCATTTTCCTTATCATGTTAGCCCACCACTTCATTTTTAATGTACAGGAATTGTTCAGCTCTGGCACTGCTCCACTGCTGAAGGATGAGGCCACTGAAAACTGCTGACACTGACATGAAGAATTTAAAATGGGGACAGCAAATTGTGAACTCTGAGTGTTTTCAGGATCCCACTGTGCATTCTCAAACACAACAAAGCTAATAAGACTTGTTAGCAGAACAGAAATGGCATTTACTCCTGTCTCCACGCACACATGCAGCTACTGAAATTGCTGTTTATGAAGTTTTTACTAAAATTATGGCTATAATGGGTGTGCAGATAATGATGGTAGGTCATCAGCCATTAGCAGTGTTGAGTACCTCCACAATGTAATATTTGTCTGGGCATGGTGAGGGCTGACAATGTCCTGCAGTACTAGTGGCAGTAGCCCACCTTGGGGACAAGCAGCCCACCTACCCCATGACTGAGGGTCTGGGACCAAGCTATGGACCCAGCCCAGAGGTGAAGACCACTGCTGGGTCTGCAGCACATCCAAAAGCAGCCCCACAGCCTGGTAGTGCCCTCAGGCTGTAGCCTTGTTGCTCTGACAGGCATGCTCTGCCCAATGGTAGTGGTGAGATGGGGCCACAGGTGACTGCATGGGCTCCAGGTCAGACCCATCAAAATATCATGCCTAAAATTTTGAAATGATGCTTGGGATGCTGCAGACCACCTCAACCAACACCATCTCCAGAGATGGCAAAAACATGCCATACCCTAAGACACTTAATCCTGTGAAAAACAAAACAACACCCACACAAAACAAACAAACAAACAACAACAAAAAACAAAACAACCACCAAAACCCACTACCCCCTCCCCAAAAAAAACTAAACAAAATAAAACAGGGAGGAGAAAGGAAACAGCCACTTGGAGAATGATGTTTTTTTTCACTGTAGCAGCTTCTGTTTTGGAGGGTTGTGAAAACCAGTTCCTCTAGATTAGGGACCAAGCCAGGATGTTGGTTATCCATGAGATGCTGTAGGTGTAGCAGTGTTACAGGCTGGGAAGAGCCATCTCCAGGGCTAAGCTGCAAGTGCTGCCCAGAGATCTTGCATATGAGCAGGAAAGATGTTGCTAATTTTGAAATAGCTGGAGGGGCAGAGGAATCTCTCTCTAGGAACAAGTAATCCGCTGTTTATTTGCCTTTATGACAGATCAAACTGGTGCTAGTACCCTGCCTATAGCAGGAAAAACATGAATTTCCTTCAAAAACATTCATGGAAGAAAAGCTTTCACAGAGAAAGAAGCTGTCTTTATTTGCTTGTTTTTTGAAGGGAAAAAAAAAGCATTCATACACAATTCCCTTTGCTGATTTTGACCTGTCATGAGGAATAAGCCAGATGTGTTCAATATAGTGGGTTTTAATATTTTTGTCACCAAAAGTTGACAGTGACAGCTATTAAAAAACCAAAAAGGAACATGCACACATACTTAAAATGTGTAAATGCTTTCAAGTGCCATATGCACCAAACTTTTAACTCAGAAGTCACATTACAAACCTAATGACCAACAACAGCACTTTTAACGAGCCTTTTAAGGGAGGAGAAGTTGAAGGAGAGTAAACTGACTATAGGCAGGCCAGAAGCAGAGGAAATAATGTGCACTTGGTCACACCTCTCCTTCCACATGCATTTTGGAACATCTGAAAAGAGCTGCCTGGGGAAAAGGACAACAGTTTAACTGGCCCTTAGCATGAATCATTGCATGATATTTATGGAGTCCCAACATAGATGAGCCTAACAACTCAAAAATTTATAGGAAAATCATTACAATATTAATTCTGAGGTTTAAAAGTTGTCAAAGGGTCTTAGAAGACACGCAATTTATGTACAGTTAAAATCCATAGAACCTTTTTTTCAGCAGTCAGAGGCAGGCACCTTGTTTCCTTGATTTTTTTAAACTGGCCAGACCAAGAAATACAGTGGCTGCATGTGGAGTACAACCTTGTCTTCAGGTTTGGATTAACTAGACAAACATTTAGACACACAATGTTGAGCATATAAACACCTGATCAAAACTCTCTCTAGAAGCATCCCATCTTTTAATTCTTCAATGTGAATCATGCTTCTCTCTTCTGTGTATAGTTTATAAACAAAATGACTGAACATAAGGAAAAAACAAACAGACTATACCTAAATTAAAGAAATACTTCAAGGAATACAATATTTAAATCGATAGCTGAAGGTTCAGTTGTGTGGAATACTTCAGTTACTGAGGTCTTTTCCTCATTAGCAGGTATGGTGTAAAACCCATGTAGAAGAAACTATGTTGTTTTCCACAGAATTCTGATATTTTAGGCATTGTTTTCATTCAGTTCATTAAATAAGTCAGAGGACCACTGGAACTTTCAACCATTTGCCCAAGGACAAGACACATTCTTCATGAAATGAATCTGAACATCCAGCCTTGACTTTTAAGTTTTCCTAAAATCCCAGGTACTGAGGCCCTGGATTTCCTAATGTTCTTACTATAAGGGGTTGCTCTGTAAATCATGGAGTAAGAGAAAATTACAACGAAAGGGACTTCTTCAAAAAGTCAGAAAGAATTAGGCAAAGAGCCTAAAGAGACAGTCAGGCATGAAGCCAGAAACCTTCAATTCACAAGCACACTGTAATGTAACCCTGCCTAACTTTTGCCATTATTTCAATGGTATCACTCTCATAAAAACATCCAATTTTGATGACTGAGCAAAGTTCTAATTTTTTTTTTTTTTTTTTTTTCTAAATGTCTCTCAAAGTGTTTAGTACCAGGGGGTGATTTTTCTAACATTGGTTAAGATATATGGTTCTTTGTTTTATATATTTTTTTAATAATCTCTGTGTGGAAGGCAAATAGTGTGCTATTAATCATGTGTGTGATGGTTTTATGTCTTTAACATCTCGTGTTAGGAATGAGAAAATGTTAGAGAAGGGAATAAATCTCAGAATAGGTGTTCTGTATGCTTGTCATACCTTCCTGCTCTACTCCTACATCTGGTGTCAAGGTAGTAATATAGTATGTGGTATACAGTATATGTGCAGTGCACAGTTCGTTGCAGGTGTAGAAATCAATTACTCCTATTTTCCATGCTTAATACTATTGATTAGAAAAAGTCTTGTTGGCTTTTGAAAGTCACTTATAGTATGCTATTAATACCAAATTTTAGAACTATTTTTATGCTATCTGTTCTTGCTGTGGAATAGCAATAAGGACACACTAGCTCAGGATTCTCTTGATTCATGATGCAGCATTTGCAAGAACTGGCCCCTGGGGAGCTGCCCTATCCTAGAGCACATGGTCCACCTTGGTCTGAATCACAGCGTGTCCCAAACACCTTCCCAATGCACACAAAGGAAAAAAAAATCTCCAAGGATGTCATCTTACCTTCCCAAATCCTTTAAAAGCTCAAGGCTGGACCCATTCTGGCATTTAGGTTGTTTCCCATCCATATACCATCCTTCACAATCTCCTAGTGCCTCGATGATGTGTCTTGCCTAAAACTAAAGGCATCTTAGGTCACAATTTGCAATTTATAGCACTTTCAAATATGGGCAGACTTGATCAAATCATAGAATCATAGAATCACTATGGTTGGAAGAGATGTCTAGGATCATCAAGTCCAAGCTTCATCCCAACATTTCCCTAACCACTAGACCATAAGTGTTACATCTACTCATTTTTGAACACCTCCAGGGATGATGACTCCACCACCTCCCCACGCAGCCCGTTCCAGTGTCTGACCGCTCTCTGAGTGAAGAAATTCTTCCTAATATCCAATTGAAATGTCCCCTGGCACAAGTTGAGGCCATTTCCTCTTGTCCTATCATCAGTAATTTGGGAGAACAGAGCAAGACCAGCCTCACTACAACCTCCTTTTAGGTAGCTGTAGAGAGCAATAAGGTCACCTCTCAGTCTTCTCTTCTCTAGACTAAACAACCCCAGTTCCCTCAGCCAGCCCTCACAGGGCATGTTTTCCAGCCTTATCACCAGTCTCATTGCCCTTCTCTGGACCTGCTCCAGCACCTCCATGTCCTTCTTATCCTGTGGTGCCCAAAACTGGACACAGTGCTCAAGGTGTGGTGTCACCAGTACTGAGTCCAAGGGCACAATCACCTCCCTACTTCTGCTGGTCACACCATTTCTGATCCAGGCCAGGATGCCCTTGGCCTTCTTGGCCACCTGGGCACACTGCTGGCTCATGTTCAGTCGCCGTCCACCAACACCCCCAGGTCCTTTTCTACCAGGCACTTTCCAGCCACTCCTCCCCACTCCTGGAGCGTTGCCTGGGGTTGTTGGGACCCAGGTACATGACCTGACACTTGGCCTTGCTCAGCCTCATACAATTGACCTTGACCCATTGCTCCAGCCTGTCCAATATGTCCAAATATGCAATCACGTGTTCCAAGTACTGAATCCATTATAAAACTCTCAACACATTAATTGTTTTCCTGAAACATGCATGAAACAATATTTTTTTAAATCAAAATCTTCTTTGGTTTCAAAGTTAACTCTGCTGCTGAGGGTAAATCTCTTCTGTAATTTATCAACTATATTCAGACTAGTCACATACTGCATATAAAAGATATGTTCCAAATTTTCTGTATCTGCATTTGACTCTTGTCATTTCAGCTTTTCCTTTCCTATATTGCACAATTACACCAGCAATTGTTTGATTTCCCTTTTTCTTTCTTCACCCCTCAAACTCTCATAAATCCTCTAATATCAAAATTTCACACTCCACTTCTAACAAAAATATTTCCCAAAATGCAAGACTATCTGCTCACACTCTGCTGACATCTTTAGCATTTTAAGCATTTTAGGCCACCAACCTACTCATACTCACAAAATATAGTCTGCTTCTAGAATGCTCAAAAAACTTGTTTTTGACTTCCTTTTTAGCCACTAGCAGCTATGCATGAATATCTTGCTTATGAAAATTATCTTGGTGTCATCCTGGAATTAAAACCATGCTTTATGTGCTGCATTATGTTTCAGCATTATAAACAAACCCATTTTGGCAACTAGACTTAACAATTCTGCAAATGTCTTGTAAGTGGAAGATAAGGGTCTTGCCTCAAGTTTCCCAAACTTCACTGCTCCAGAAAAGCAAAGTGTGACAGAGCAAACATCTCACACTTTAGACACACTTTTAGTCAAAATTATTTTACTGGACAAGTGCAAGTAGTTAAACCTATCACTGGACTGAACAACTTGTGCAGTGAGTTTTCTGTCACTCTTTTAGCCTGCCATCCACTTTTGCTAACACAGAAGGTACCATTGGCACGTGTCTTTATCAGTGAGAAAAAACAAGGCAGTCATTCATAAGCAGAGAAGCAGAGACAGGGGAATATGTCATGCCCACATCAGGGTGTGCAACTCAAAGGCATTGCACTCAGGCATGTTTGGGTCTACAGCAGTGCTCATGCTGAGAAAGCAAGAAATACCATAGGGGACTTCTCTTGGAACATGTTGGTGGGCAATGGACTGAGAGTTGCTTTTGAAAAGAGCATGTAATACTTGCTTTTATGGAAAGGCATGAAATGTGTTAATGAAAACTCTTGCTGAGGGCTCTACAAAAGATATACAACATCCAGCAAAACTCATTACAGTCCCTGAAATTACATATTTCTTGTCCTTAAACAAGAGGAAACCCCACCAGTTAAGGCTTTACCCCATGTTGTCTTGCTACATTAGCAATTATGACAGTCGTGAGCTGCTGGACTGGGCATTCCAACTATTGTTTTATCTGCAATTTTTTCAACACAGCTTTTACAGTCAAAGCTACAAATACACCATCAGAGCCAAACTTTCTAGAGCCTGTGCTGAACTGGTGACATAAATTGCTAGTATGCCACTTACTTCTGTCCAAGAGAATAAAGATGTCTTCTAAGTAACTGGATCAGATTATGAAGTTGACAGACATTCATCTTCTCTCTTGGCTCAGTCTCATATCACTCCCTGAAATTAGATAACAAAACTGAGACGTGGGAGTATGGCTGAAGCAGTTTTAAAGTTGCAGGCAACCATAGTGTAAAAGATTTCAGATTGTCAAACCCAAAGAGAAAGCCTGTTCAGAAGCAGATGCTTAACAGAATGCTCGACTCCAGCAAGACTCTGAGGCCATGGCAATGCACATTGAGATATCTAACTTCTCAGCACAGTAAATTTTATTATTAAACAAGCTGTCATATAGGGTATAGTTTCATTTGAAATATAATCTCTTCCATTATTCCAGGCATAAGTATATATTATTTTCATGTGACCATTAGGGAGTACAAAATAGTGGGTGAAAGGGTAAGCAAAAAGCAAAGCTAATTTACACTTGAGAGGCTAGAAATACTGGAGTTATCTCGTTCTCACACACAGGCTCGAGGGCAATTCCTCTTGAAAACACTATATTATTTTGTATGTTTTTATTTCATGGTCATAGCCAAAATATTTTTCTGTGACTAATGTTTTGTTTTGAAACTAGAGTAGCAGCCTGCACCTTCCTATACATTTTTCTTTTTACTATGTAAAAAGACAAAAAGGAATTCTAGAAAACATTGAACTCCTATATTAGATCCATGGGATTGAACACTTCTGTTGAGGAATATAGCAATGAAAATAGTTGTATCTATCTGAAAATAGATAATTGTCTCCATTAGCAAGATAATCTTTACTATATTGTGATCATTGTTTGTCCTCCTAACACCGTGCATGAAATAATCTTTCCCTGAACAAAAGAAAAACCCAGACATTTTCTGCGCTTTAAAGCATACCTTGTTATTACAACAATGCAGATGAATAGATGGAAAGGAATTCATGGTCCTGAAATCTTGAAAAGATTATTTCCCTTATGAATCTAATTAACCAAATTCTTTCCAGTTTTCTTCTTAAGTGATTTTTTTGTAACCCCCATATTTTGGCAGCTTGGCTTTTTGACAGTTGTTTGGTTTTTGTTTTTTTAATAATTTGTGCAATTTTATTTATTTAAGGTCTTCCTTTTTTTATGTTTTGATGCAGGTTCTCTAGAAGTTTGCCTTGTATGATTTTGTTTTATATAAATTTGCTTAACCATTACAAAATTGAAATTTCCAGTTTTCAAAGCTTCATATGTTTACTGAAAGTAATATTCAGGTCATAGTAAAAAAAAATCTTTCAGTGAACATGGAAATGTCTGAGAGGTCTGCAAATGTTAACCAGTGAAAATAAAGCATTCAGATCTTTTTCAAGAAAATAGACACACAAATAGTCACTGATGTATAACAAAGACAAGTAATATACTTACAGTTTATTACTAAAAGACACTGTAATGTGTCTTTCTGGTTTTGTCTTAATACATTCCTTACCTTTCTCTCCTTTTTGATATTGAAAAGATTTATAGTTCTGTGTTCAGGCAGAAAACAGAAAGAGGTCTTATAACTCTGCGTTTATCACCAAACACCATGTGCACTTTTTCAATCCTTTGCTGCTGAAGTCTGAAGGAATCCAGTGTCTTTTCATTTCCTAAAGAAAAATAACTTTCATTATTTCAGGAAGAACACATAAACCATGTGCAATGTTTAGGGTAATTAAATTTCACTCTGACTTTTCCATGCTAGCCTGAAAGTTTGATTAGGTCACGTTGTCTGGTTGATAAATATCTGGTTAGCGTTATCAATTACCAGGACTCTGTTCTGGAGGAGAAAAATATCTGCATGGTGGCTGAAACAGCAGCACAGGGATGACTACTGCAAGTACTGCCAGCTGGGCAGTGACTTCATGGAGCACCACAAGCCAAAAAACTTTATTTGCTATTTGGCTTTCCTGGCCCTTTCTACCGCAAGATGACTAATCTGCCTTTCCCTAACTACCAACAAAAAAAATAGATATCTCAGGACCCTGCAGGCAAAAATATCTGCATGGTGGCGGAAACAGCAGCACAGGGATGACTACTGCAAGTACTGCCAGCTGGGCAGTGACTTCATGGAGCACCACAAGCCAAAAAACTTATTTGCTGTTTGGCTTTCCTGGCCCTTTCTACCGCAAGATGACTGCTTATCTGCCTTTCCCTATCTACCAACAAAAAAAATAGATATCTCAGGACCCTGCAGGCAACAGCAGGCTCTAAGGGTGCTGAGCCTCACCAGGAGGCTTCATCACCCCTGGATCCACCAGCCTGGAGCACCCAGCAGGATCACCAGTCTAGCCCACTCCCTCAAGGTGCTGGGGGCCATTCTGGACCCCGTTACCAGCCCAACCATGCATGGATGCTGTGGGACAGCAGATGAGGGCACAGCCTGCACTGAGGTCAGCCTCATCTCCTCCTCACCAAGCAGCCCTCTGGCCCTGATGAGTTAAATGCTATTTTGCCCACCACCTTTGCCAATTGTATCAGTTTTGCAACAGAACGGAGAATATGCTTTGGAATTAAGAGGAGGGAGTGAAAAAGGGAGGAGACAGGAAAGTTGAGAGCATTAGTTTCCATCATTTGCTATCTGTTAGCTCTCAGCCCCTTGCCTATCATATCTCCCTCAAACCCTAGAAGAGGTGGGAAGAGGCACGTGCATCACTTACTGTGGAGAAAGAGACACAGAAATTATCCTTTAAAACTCTAAGAAAACAACACTTCCAAGCCTGAGAGTACCCACAGCCCTTTGCTTTACACTCTAAAAAATGGTTTTCCCATTTTTCCCAGTGAGCAGCATGGTGGCGGCACTGCCAATAGAGTCACACAGGCAACAACTCCCATCTAATAGGACAATTCCCTGTGGAAGAGTAGGGCCACGGCACCATGGGTTATCATGGTCTTTTTCCTAAGCAAACCCTCACTGTCACAAATGTCCTCCTGGCAAATGTCTACTTCAGGGTGGTATTTTCTAGCAGATAAAAAATTGAGGCTGTTCTGAGAACGATCTTATGGCAGCACTTTCAAAAGACAAACAACAACATTAATATCTTGTGGGCAAGAGTTATTTAATTAATGCTCTTGTGCCCTTTAGCAACCAGCATCTGAATAAAGGGCAGAGGAAAAGAATTAAGACCTGAAAAATCAAGACAGACTTCTGGAATAAAAAAGAAAATTAAAAAAAAAAAAAAGGAAGGAAAAAAATATATCAGTGTTACTTTGAGGTGGTAGAGAACTTCTTATGCAACAGGTTAGTCTAGGACATAGTGTGATACCAGTTTATATGTGCTGAGAATAGAATTACTTGATTATATTAGTTGAACCCAGGTGCTGAATTTTTTTTTTGCCTTCTCAGGAAAAAAAAAAATGCCTTTAATTTTTCTATTACTTTCTTAATCTCATGCAAAAGTGACAAAATATCATATTTCTGCTGGCTTTTTCTTAGGGAAAAGGGACCACATACACAAACAATAGATACTGTAAAAGGTAACATGCTCTTTCCAGTCTTATTATAATTCTATATATATGCTCTTATCCAAGGTGGGTAACAAGGGTGATATCTTTGGTTCCATTATACACAAAAAGTGGTTCCCTTGTATAAACTGAATATGTTGCTTTTCTAAAAAAATGTCCCAGGCAGAGACAGGAAGGAATATAAATGCCATTGATATTTTAGTTCTGAATCTGAGCAGGATTTTATAAAGAGCTTTGAGAACCAATTCCAGATTTTAGACCCTGAGCCTACTCCCATCTGTCATAAAGTAACCTAAGTCTTAATATATCAAATGAAAAACTTCTCTTCTTGGGTATCATAAAAAGATAAGGTACTTTAAAATTAATATATGTTTTCTGATTAGAATAAAACTGGTTTACATTTTATCATTTCAGTAACTAGAAACTTTCTGCACAAATTAATGGCAACGCAAGAATATACTGTTGATATACTTGGATGAGAATTTATCTTATTTTCAGAAAAAAAAAAGTGCACAGATGATATTTTTAGGAAAAAAGAGCTACAGGAAAAGGTAAAGTTTCTATAGCAACACAACTTTTTTTGTTTCCTGTTCTTATTCACACTAATTGTTTTTCTCTAAGCCTGTTCTGGCATCTTTGTAACCAAAAAGAATAAAAAAAGACAACAAAAATTACCTCCTGCACTTTTGCAGTTAACTCTTCAAATGCACCTGTCAGGCTGCAACTTGCTTCAAAGGCACACAATTAAAAATCACAGAATACCTCTCAGGGTATAGTGTTATAACAATTTTGTGCTTTTACAACAATCCTTTCATTGCTGGAAATCTGAATGCAGATGAAATTCAAATCAATATGCAGCAAAAAGTCCTGTGGATAAATATTTTGGAGTCAAAAGTATCAGCAAAATGGGGAAAAGTTATTTTTATACCAAAATATTACTTGTCTCCTTATTCATACAGCTAATTACCTTTCAGGTATGCTTCATTTTTAATTACTATTCAATGAATTTCCTCTTTTCTGACTTAGATAAAAATCTACTTATACCTATTCAAAATGAATGGGTTTTATACTCTGGGAAGTACTTCTAAATATCCAGAGTTATTCTACTTCTATTACTTCATGTTCTTCTATGGTATGATGTCTACAATAAATAAGCAAAGTTTCTACAGTATATGCTATAAAGTCTTCACTGGCACCTGATCTTTTTGCAAGATGAACAGCAACTTGGTTGTATAGCCTGTTACTTAGTGTTATTCATTTTCTGACACCAGAGCAAAGGTATCCAGCTGTCAACATCAGTTCTGGCACTATGATTAAGGTTATAATTGAAGAATACTTTAAATAGTGTTAAGAGTTACAATGGAAATGCACAAATCAGTTTTTATGTCCAGCATTAAAGGAAGAAATTTAGTTTTTTTGATTTGGGTTGGTTTCTTTTTTAAATTAATCCTTGGGAATAACAAATCTAAAATGTGGGATTTGTTGTTCAAGTCTGATAAATTCCCTTAATCAGGGTTATTTAAACATAGGTCAAATATCAAGCATAACCTCCCAACTTAATTATCTTAAATAATGCTGAAATAGCTAAGATTCACATAATGTAGGAGAGAGAAAATGGGGAGATGATTGAAATTCAGTTCATGCTCCTTGAAGTACTTGGCCCCAAACTGGAATTTATGCTTATGCAGCAGAAATCAACAACAAGTTTGTAGCAACAGGGAATGAGATTTCCTTAAGAGAATAAGAATATGGATACTATTTTATTAATAGGCAAATGGTGTGTTTATTTTTGTGCCAGAAAAAAGGGGTTTCTTTAGAAAATGAGAATTTCCAGGACTTGAATTAAGAGCCATGTAGCACTGATAAGTGATATACAAAGAACTCTAGAAATAATGACAAAGCCTTTTAGCTGCCTCAAAAATGCAGCAGAGTCCCCAGGTATCAACAGATTTATGAAGTATCTCTGTTAATCTTAAAAATCTTTTCTTTTAGAGTCTTATTACATGCTAAATTGTATGAAAAGTCAACAAGAGCTGGTGCAGACCTGTGTGCCTTTTAAAGTCTTTCCAAATATCTGTAATCAGCAAAATCTTGTCTGCATGTTAGGCATACATCATATTTTTTAGAAACTCCTGCCTTTAAAACATCGAACAAAATTTAGTAAGACAAGGCTTACCTTGTAACTGTTTTATATATCCCCCCGAAGTAACTTTGCCATAAATGTATTCCATTTCCTAAGATAAAAAGACAAACCTTTTATTGATAAATGTATTCCTAACCACATAAAGGAATTTCCCTTTTCTTCCTTATTTCTCCCCTCCCCCTTTTCAAACCACTCATAAGCAAACTCCTTTAGTTCAAAGATGAATATATCTAAAAGGTTACAATTCTTCAAAAATAAGATGGCTTAAAATGAAGAGTAATTAAAGTCAAGGAACTTGACACAGCTTCTATCATACTGAGCACTCAGTTTAATAATCTTAGTGTTTTTTAGAGAAAGAATGGTAGATCTGTGTTCAAGTCAGGGAAATAATCTTTCCAGGAAATCTATATCTTTTCAGGGGATGGAGTTGCTCTGTAAAGCAAAATTACTTTTCAAGGTTCTTCCACCACTTGGAGACCTAAAGAGAAGAGTTTTCCTGTCTTTGTTCTCTTTATTTAGGCTTTCAGCAGTCATGCCTCTTCTCAGCCTCTATAGTCACTGCTGAATGGTTAAGACATTGGCACTTATTAACCAGCACTTCAAGGCAAAAAGTGAAAGAATGGTAGATCTGTGTTCAAGTCAGGGAAATAATCTTTCCAGGAAATCTATATCTTTTCAGGGGATGGAGTTGCTCTGTAAAGCAAAATTACTTTTCAAGGTTCTTCCACCACTTGGAGACCTAAAGAGAAGAGTTTTCCTGTCTTTGTTCTCTTTATTTAGGCTTTCAGCAGTCATGCCTCTTCTCAGCCTCTATAGTCACTGCTGAATGGTTATTTTATAAGACATTGGCACTTACTAACCAGCACTTCAAGACAAAAAGTGAGTATGCACTAATTAACTAAGCACTATATAAGCTCCTGGCTGGATGAAAGGAGAACTTCCCTGTCACTTAATTTAGATCTTTGCCTTATTCACAGGTCAAAAGGTGTTTTAGTGAAGTATAAAGGCTCTATGACCAGTGATACACATTCTCTGTGTAATTTATATCGCACATGAAAACAAATATTTAGTAACAAAAATATTTAAGTATTGTTGAAAGATGCTTAGCACAACCCATTACATCTATGTAACATAGTGATTTTGGGATATACTAATCTGCAAAGTAGTTCCATAAACGAAGCTTCGTGTAGCTTCATCACCTCTAGATCTTAGTCTTAAAACTGCATGCAAGGAGGGATACAGAACACCTCCAGTCTGTTCCAACATTTTGAGTCCTGTCTAATTTATGCAGTGTTCATTTTTGCTCATTTTACTACAAAGGAATCATTTTACTAAATGAGTGTGCATGGAGGTGATGGCAGGAAAAAAGAACAAGCACCCTGCTCCCAGATGCTGAGTAAAGATGGAAGCATATTGCTGAATCTATTTTCTAGGCATACCCTAGAAGCTTTGACCTTAGCACCTTTTAATCACACACACTGCTATAAAAACAGTTCTGTAATTAAAGAGGACCTTGTGCTATGGAGAAAGAAGTGTATTTCCTTCAGCATATATTGTCAGCTGTAGAACTTCTCCCTGAACACTATTCAGGTCTAACAATTCCTAACTAATCATTTACCAGTTTCTCTTCTTTCTACTGATACTGCTGAGAAATAATGATTCTGAATTTTATTTTTAGACAGAGGCTACATATTAGGCTGTTTAATAGCCCTTGATAAGCATGTTTGCCTGTGAATTTTGACTAGGCACTGTTTGAATTCATTTATATTTTTGGTGACTGCAGCATTCTTTGCCAACAACAATTTAATTACCTCCCTTTTGTTTGTATAGACTCTGATCCCAGTAATTCACTTGCTGCATCCCCTTGCACAGTCCACATGACACCTCCAAAAATTAAATGGTTTAGCTGATCCTTTAATTTTCTATTCATAAATATCCTTTATTTTGATGTAGTTTCCATTTTTACTTGGAATCATCATTAGGTGCACACTTCTGCAGTTTTCTACAGAACGTGTTGAATTTAAACACTCTACAACCATGCTTAGAGTGGATTTCATCAGTGTATCTTCATCCAGGACTTAATACTTTCCCACTTTTGAATTCTCTCATTAATTGCTCTTAACCTACAAGCTTATGATGCATAAAAATGTTAGCCTATGTGTTATATTCTTCCCTGACACTGTTACAGTCTATTTACACTAAGCTGAAGTTGCCTTTTATATGGTAGCAATATAACAAAATTTTCCCCTGATTTTCCATAGTTTTCAGTACCTCTTATAAAAGTAGTTGGAAAGTTCCAGTGTTATTCCCCTCCTTCCCAGCACAAGGACATTCCAATCTGAAGTGATTTTTCAGTACATCAATGATATAGTAAATATACTCCTTTGTGGTAGTTGTTTGGATTTTATGGATTTTGTTATTGCTGGTTGGGGTGTCTGTTTCATTTGTTCATTTTCTAAGATATTACACAAATCTTCTTCCAAAGTAATCTATGCTGTCATTTTCCTACCTGATGACTAGAGTCTTGTTTTTCCTCCACCAACCTCCTCCTTGGATGCATCAATATTTGCACGTAGAAAAAGCACTTTCGTTTGTCCACTTTTCTTTCTACATCTGCCTCTTAAATACAAGAATACAAGACTATATTTGGTCTTTTTCATTATTAGCCCTGTTTGGTAGGTGGTTTAGGCCACATAGCATTTAGATAATCCTTTTAGAAAGACTGTGAAGACTACATATGCATTAGACAGTTCATAACTGATTACAGAATAACACAGTTTTCTACAGTTAGAAAGTGACTCTAAAAAAAGCTCAATACTTCTCTTAGAAGGCACCAATAGTTGTTATCATCAGTATTCAATTTCAGTTATTCATTCTCTGTTGAATCTCTCTATCACTAGGAGACACATGCTGGAAACTTTCCATACAAAGAACTCAGAATCCACCAAGTGAGTAGTCCAGAACAGACAGTATTTTAGCAAATGCTGAATGGTTCATTAGTTTGTTTATAGTTTCAGACTGAAATTAGCTTGTGCCTTGCCAGATCAGCCTGTATTAGTGTTAATTGCCTAGGCCTTATAACACAGAAATTATATAAATTATGTTACTGGACACCCACCATAGGTTTTAAGTCTAAAAACCTTCTCAAAGATTGTTTCTCCTCTTCAGTGCATTCTTAAAGGTCTGCCTCACCTCTGAGTGCCTCCAGTAATATTTAACTTTTGCTAATACTTACTATCTATGCAGCTAGCTCAGAGACAAATCCTGTAGGATCTTTAAACTTAGGTTTCATCAGCTACCATGGCTATGGGAACTTGATTACATTCCAGCTCCCATAAGTGCTAACAGCAATGAAAATAACATTTTTTTTTTTTGACAGATGGGGAAAGTTGTATTTTTTTTTTTTTTTTTTCTGACAGATGGGGAAAGTTGTATTAACAAAAGGTAAATTAAGCCAAATTGCAAGTCACTTAAGTCAATCAGAAAGGAAACATTGATCAGAACCAGAACTTCAGACACCTGGTGACATTCAGGGGCAAAGCAAACTACCACACAGATAAAGAATTCCAGCTTTTGGTTGGCAATTGAATGGCCTAGGTAGAAGGAGAGAAACTTGGGAGTGGGGCAGACATATGAGAGCTATCTATGTCCTTAGACAATAACCTTGTATGTTAAAGAGGTCATTGAACCACTTCCACACCATCCACTGAGCAGGTAAGAACTCTCCATAATACACAACGTTGGGTTTCACTTCAACAAGCAAAAGTGATTTACACTGTGAATGCTGAAAGAGAAATAAATGGTTATTGCTCATATTCAGTCCAGCTCTTTCAGTTAGTAATTCTCCACCAGAAAGGATTTTTTCCACCTCAGCACACCTGCATTTTACTGTACAAGACTCTGTCTCCATATGCTCAGTTACTCTTAGCATTCGGTTCATCCCTGGATTAGTATTTTCCTGGGGATTTCAAGTTCCCAGTTTACCATAAATCTCAATTTTATATCACTCAAGCTCCAGAGATAAAAATCTGTAAAAGTGATGAGGGCATGGCCCACTATTGCTACAAAAATCACTTCAGCTAAATATATTCATGTACTAATCAATGTGACTGACATACCCTAAGTGTCGATACACCTTAGAGAAAACTGCAGTAACAAAGATTAATGAAAATTCATTTCCAAATTCCCTTCCAATTTTTCTTTGTTGCTCAACCATATGTGAAATTCTAAAAATAAATAATTTTTTTTTAAAAAAAATTAGATCTTATTAAGAGATTACCAAGAATTTTCTGACTGAAATAGTTCACTACCTTGTTTCAGGATTGTTTTTCTCCACTGTAAGGAGACATCTAAAACCAAGTTTGTTTTGTGACTTTTAGGATTAAACAAGCAGGCAGAGAGAACACAACTGGACACCATCCTCTATAGGCTGAGCAGGTGCTGCTCTTTGATCCTGCACTGTTAGTACTCAAGGGAAATGGAGTTGCTTCCATTACTGCTGAATCAAGTTCTGTGAGGTAACATCTCTCAATGAATCAAATCCAAAGAACACACTCAGAACAAAAGTACTAGTTAGCCTCAAAACATGAGGCCTGATATTTGCACTTGGTTACCCACACATTCTTTGAACATAAACTGGAATTTTCACTATAGAAACAGCAAAGGAGTCAGTGGTTAAGTGTTGGGAAAGTAACAGATATACAAATTTAAGAGGTTCACACTTCTCCATTTGGATTGTAAAGACACTGTCCTCCAAATATCTAATATAGATACAGTTATGTAGCATAACTACTCCTTAAATACAGAGAAATAAACATACTATCAATCTATGATGCATACTTCCCTTTGGCTGGCAATTTATCTATTAGAAAATAATGACAAAAATGTTGCTACCCTGAAGACTCCCAAAACTTCAAGTCTGAAGCATAGACAGATAGGTGTTGAGTATACTTAAGATCACATACCTCTGTATATTTTACTCATTATTAGCATTTAAGTATTGTAACACAAAGAGGTGTTTCCAAACAATCCTACAAATAAGTTAATATATAGAAGACTGAAGGAAATAGAAGCATCTGGAATTGGGAGACAAAAACACTTTCATGGACATACTGGTTTTGGCATACATTTTGTAGTTTCATTTTTTTCACTTTTGAATATTCTGTTTTTGTTAGCATTTAGTAAAGTCTTTAATACTTTTGTTTTTAGCATATTTTTTCAGTCTTCCAGTTCCTAAAGTGGAATGGTTTAGTGATATCAGGCATCTTTTTTTCTTTCTTCAGAGAAAAAAAATAATATATCCTCTTTTCTAGAGAAATTTCATAATAACAGACTTTTTAAAAAAACAAAACAATGTTTCTCAGGGAAGATAATTGTGCTTTTATGTTTTAATTCTTAATAAATTCACCTATTTTCCTAAGAACAATTCTTAACTAAGTATTTTTCCTCTTTGCTTCAACTTTTAGCAGAGTCTTATGCCTTTTCCTGTGGGTATAACTCTTGCTTTTAAAACATGCATATAAGGACTTTTGACTTCACTGGCTGCACACTTCATTTCAGTTTAATTACCTCCAGAAAATCCCTGTGGATGAGGCTGGAATGTGAGGTGCCCCTGGCCAGGCAGCCAGCAGGTGTCCCCCCGACACCCACACTGTAACTTCATCAGCTTGGGCTGTGCTTACACATTTAACTGTGGCTTTCAGTGATGGGAGGGGGAAGAAGGACACAAACATCGTGTGCTGCATTCCTGGAAGGCTAGAAATACAGGATAATATAATGTAAATTAATACATTTAAACAAAGCTTTCCAAGTCCTTTCAAAACACTTCCTCCTATAGCAGAAAGTCTGGGGAAAGAAAGCACTTTTTCCAGTGTTATTCTTACCCTCTGTAGAGTACATTCATAGATTTTTGCTGAGCATTTACTGCAATAGTTTGGCCCTAGAATGTGTAGCACTCAGCAAGGCTGAGGTACCTCCATTCAGTCTGTCACATCACTGATAATCAATAGCTAAAACTAGACTAAAAATAAATTTTTCTAGGCATTTTCTATCAAAATTCACATTCCATGAATCTTGATTTTTGATTTAATAGACTGGACATATTTGACAGCAGCAATATTCTTTAGAATGGCAAACTGGCTATAAAAAGCAGTGTAATTTTAATTAAAAGTAATTTGTCATTAACAACCTGAAATTATACCACATTTCCAAATTACTGCTAAAACCCAACTCATTCACATGTAACATATGATAAGGTTTCACAGGGTTTAAAGCCTTCATAAATCTATTTCTGATTGACGTTTTCCCCATTACTGGCCTCAGAGTCCTGTCCTGAGTTTTGCACAAGTATCAAACACAGATTTCTGAAAACCCAGAATATGAGAGTGATTTCTGAAAGCCAAGCAAAAAGGGGGATGTGGCTGGGTGCAAAGGCCATGGGAAGAAGTGCCCATGTAGAGAGTACTGCTAGCAAAAGGATGCAGGAATAACAGCTACACACAAGAACAGGAGGAAGCAAATAACTGTAGCAGGTGTGGAAACTGTAAACTGAGAAAGGATGTGATTAGAGTGGGAGGAAACTGAGGACAAAACTATGGGAAGGAAGTGCTGAAGAGTGACGAGAGCTTTAAGAGCTCACAAGTGGGCTGGTGAGAAGGAAGTCTGAGATGGGAAAATTTGTGTGGGAAGGTACTGGAATGAGGATGAGAGGGGGTGTAACAGAAGAGGTAGGATAGGAAATGTTGGGGTGTTTAAGCCCTGAGACAAAGGGAAAGGATTGGGATTTGGGACACCAGCAGTACAAGATTTGGATGTGGATTTGCAGCTTCACTCACCCTTAGTCTCTTTACATAAGAGGTTCAAAGTCTGCAATGGGATAGCTGGATATAGATTCCTAAAGTCAAAGCCCTAAGATATTGAACCTGAAGGACTTAATTTGAAATGGGGATTATGATACACAGCCTCCCTTGTAAACCTCAGAACCACATGCACCATCAGCATGACCTTGATAAAATGGCTTATTAAAATCACAAGGCAGAAAGTATCTATTTACTTCATTTCAGACTGATGGTAATGGAGAAGGACCATCTCTTGGTGTTTTGTAGTTTCTTTTAAAATCAAAAAGAATGCATTCTAACTGCTCCAAACAGAGCATCAGGGAGACAGCTGAAAGTGACAGTAAGAATTGCGAGCTTGCTGAAGAGTCCAGCTTCAGAAGAAGGAAAATCATTGCTAAATTCAAATTGGAGAACTACTTCAGTTCAGTACTGCGTGTGCATGAGAATATTTTTACTTTAACAGCTTAAATATTTTTTTCTAGCAGAGTGGCCCTTGAAATTTTTAGTTACACTATTTTTAAAATAAAATATAACTTTTTCTGAAATTGTTATTAAATATTTCAAGTTGAAATAATTTTGAGTCAGAAAGCTTCCTTCCAGACTTCTAAAGGGCTTAAGATTTCTTTTGCTACTGATCTAAAACACCAGTATTTGCAAATATATAGATGGAACAGATAGTTGGCAACAAAGCCAACTATTAAATTAAATTTGGGATAGTTTAATGCACCTCAGTCCCGACACCATGCTCACCCCCCAGCCTTTTCAGTCTTTATACCCACATAGAAAAAAAAATCTCTGCAAGTTGTAAAAAGACTTAAGATCATCATATCTGCTTCTAACATGACTTGGGTATTTGGCTGGAGAGATTCATACCTCCAACAAGTTACCTGTTGGGGCCCAGCAGGAGATGACAACGAGTAACATCATCCACCAGCAGCCCCTGACACAAGGCATGGAGCAAGGTCTTCTCATGGGTCCTGGGCAGGAAGGAAAGGAGATGGAGCTCCTGGGCCCATGTGTGCAGGCATCCCATGTGAGGCTGGTTAGGGCCAGTAAGTCCTATTAGCACCCTCAGGGCTCTGACATTACTATGGAACAGATGAGCTGTGATTAATCATATGGGTTTTTTTCTGGCTCACAGCACACGTAACATAACGTGTGCTAACTTAACACTAAAAGACACTAATGTTTCTTACTTAAAATTTGTGACTTGCTAAAAGTATTCATAGATTATATGTCTAAAATCACACAGAGTGATTTTTTTATTTAATTGGATTTGGGACTGAACCTTCAGCCAAGCTATCAAGTATAAGATATTGAAAGGCATGGGTGTGCTTAAGAACAAATGGATTACTTGGAAATTCATATAAGAGGAGTGCAGTGTTTAGCCATTTTAACAGCCAGCTTGGCTACTATATGCACATGTAGGACTAGATTAGTAAAGCTTTGTTTAAATGTCTGTAAATGAAGTTATACTACAAAACAAAAATAAAAATGCATAAGCACCTTATATCCTTTAGGAGCTAGCTCTATAGGTGGTTTATACAGATGTTTTATATAGGTGGATTTTATAGATGATTTTATAGATTTTTTGAAACATTTATCCAGAACCTTTCTGAATCTGTCCAAGGGCTAAATATCATTTAAAAAGGGCCATAAGTGCAGAAGTCACTTTTGAAAAATAGACTCATTTTCTTTAGAGTTCTATGTCCCTCTGTATCTTTGCTTAAGTACAGGATGATTTTTAAAATATTGCTAATGAGCAAATATTTCACTATTCCAAACATTAAGAAGCTTCCTGGAAACTTATTGAAGAACCCTCATGAACCAGGTCATTTTTTTTCCCTATTTACTTCACACTACTGCAGTTTAAAGTCTCAGATTAAACTCATAAACAATAATCATACAGTACTTCTACATAGTTATCAGTGTTCATGGCCCAAAGAAGCAAGGAAGATACATCTTTGTCTTTCTATTTTATTTCACAGGAGGTTTTTTTAGATTTTTTTTTTTGATCCTGCCTCTTCTGTCTGCTTTTTTTCCAGTCTCTTGACTGGGTTAAATACATGATCCAAATAACAGCTTATTTATCATGCTGTTTGGTGATGGATGCTTGGTGATTGCCTCCCATTCTTTTCTGACTGTAAAACTGAATTAGATTCTACACCGTGCAAATGTACACAATGCACATTGTGATGGCAGCTGGTGGAGTGCTGCTGTAGCCAATTCTGAGCCTTTTTCCAGTCACAACTTCTGTTTCTTGTCTTCTATGCCTAGCTTTCCACCAACCCCCCTCCCAGCCAGCACCCTAAAGAAAATGTTAAAAGTACCAGGCAATGGCACCAGCTGGTCCTATTTTCTGTCCACAGATATTCATGGTCTCTGATTGGAGTCATGGTCCCCTAAAAGCCACATTTACACAGGAGAAGGGAAAAAAAACCCAAACCAAAAATCACACCACCATAGCTTTTTGTCACAGAAAGTTAAACAGTTTAGAAAATAGGCCCGTGTAGTTCTTGTTCCAAAGATGGTTGTCTTTCTTAAAATAATAAATTGTCAGCTTCTTCAAAAGATGAATGCCTATGTGTACAGACACAGTGTACATTGCAGAATGACTTTGTTATCTTTTCTATTTATTTTCCTGGAAGGAATGGTTTACTACCTGTTTGTAACTAAAAGAAGTTTACACTTAGAAATATCATTTTTTAATACCACAGTTGTTCTTAATAGTTATGGATAATTGTGGTACAGTGAGGAATCACAAGGCTAGCAGTCCCATGAAATCTGTGCATGGAACAAAGGAACACAAAACCCATAACTTCAATCCATCTTCATTTTGTTTGGTTAGATTTGTCTCTGTTTTCTTTGTTTATTTTTAAAATTCAAGAGTTCTCTAAACGAAGGTACACAGGTTTTTAGTTTTAGACCTCTGACTTTCTTCATTCATATTAAGAGGTAGGGATCTCAGCTGATAGATGCAGGTTTCACCCTTTTGATTTCCAATATAATACAATTTCATGTAAGTTGGTAAATGCATGACAACACATACCTTGATGTGGCTACATAAGTGATGAGGCAAAGGCATTTTGCAGACTGCTGCAAGGTGATTAATTTACTGTTCCATGGTGTAACTCCCAAATAGAGCCTCTCTTTTCAGCTGCCAGTTTCTTACAATTATTGAGACAGCAGCTGAACTAATTCTCCTTTCTTTTTGGTTAAAGTGAATCACCTCTTTATTTATAAGCTGCAAAAATGGTGTGTGTTTCTGAAAATCTCTTGTGTCTCGTGTCTGCTTCACTGCAGGTAAAGGGTAGGTTTTGCTTTCTTCACATATTTACCATTCTTAGTATAAAGAAGTGCTTTAAGAACACTTTTAATACCTGGGTTTTTAAACCTAAGTTCATTTGTGTTTCTCTGTCCAGCAACTTTTTACCTGCCTATATATATCTGCCTCTTTCTCATATATTGTAGAAGACAGAAACTTCTATCTGAACCCCTATTCTAACTAACCTCTTTTGGTGGCCTTTTTAATTTCTGCAAATTTATATTTATGTTTGGAATTGGAATGAACATGGTCTTTTAAGAAATGTACATTGATTTCATTTAAAAAAAAAAAAATACTTTTGGACTTCAAAAAAAATTCAGCTTAAAAGAAATGCCCCAAAACAGGCAACATCGTTCTTTTTCTAGTGATCATTTTGCCTTCCTTAATACAAGAATAAGTAAAAGAAGGGAAGAAGTGTGAATTTGAATGTGTAACTCATACTGCTGGTTGTCCGAGGCCATGTCTTGCCCAGGATCTTCCATGCAGCACCATGCTCTTTAATGTTTTTTTTTCCTTCTGTGATGTCTTTTCATTCCTGAGATACAGGAGTTTTTGACACAGTCTCCTTCACCAGCTTTGTAATCATTCCCCTACCCACTGGGCATTTTGCAGTATTGCTCCCTGACTGCTTTGATTCCATGTTATAGAAAATCTTGTGCTAAATGAATTTGTTCAACTGCAGAATCCAGTCTATACATCTTATTTCTAAAGTTCCTACCTAATTCCATTTTCTGATACAGTATCCTTTTATTTCAGTAGCTCTCTTTGTAGCCTTTATCAGGAACAGAGGTGTATAGTCTATTGCATTAAACATCATATTTCATCAAGATGTTGCACAAAATAAAACATTTAGTAAAAACAGGGCCAAGATGCAGAGACAGGTTTGGATTCAAACCTAACGATCACACATTTTCTTGTGTTATCACACCAGACCTATTTACAGTGTCCTACTGAACTATCCTTACAATTCAGCACTAGCAGCTTCCAATTAGTGTACCAATGGTTTTAATTTCCTGCCCTCTCTCACCCACGGATCCTTTTTCCCTGGTGGTCGCTTTTCATCAGATTCATTGCTTGATAACTTCAGTCAGTACCAAGTTTCCTGATGTTATATATCATGGTTTGTGTGTAAGCTCCATAATGTCCAGACTTCCTGGCTTTTTGTGAAATATATGGTGACTACACCAAGAACAAATCATACACTGAAAAAAAATTTACTGGTCTCATTTGTCTGAAACACTTCTCTCCCTGATCTCTTTATGATCTTCACAAATATTTGCAAAGGTAAAGCATGAAATCCAATGAAAGGGTTGGAGAGGATATAAAAAGAATGAATTTGTCAGTTTAAAGCCCCACATCCAACAACGTGCTGTAAGCTGTCTGCATCATGTTTAAAATTGAAAGCAAGGGAGCAAAACATTCTGAATATAGAGATAATAAAGAACAAAACAGACTATAAACAGGAGACAGCTGGAGACAGCAGTTCTGAAACTATAATCTTCCTTGAGTATATCTAAAACTGAGCAATCATTTCTCTTCCTTGACATTAACAAAACATAACTCTGATTCACTGAAAATTCTGACTTTGTTCTGATATTCTGTATGTAGGATTTAGTCCTTAGTGACACTGTAACTACTGAGCGCTTTAAGAATCAAATAGTTATTCTGCACATGCTATCAGAGAGTACTGAGGATAAACAAGAGTTATCTTTGACCTATAAAAAGTGAAATTAAAGAGGAATGTTGTCTGCCTTATAACAGGAATAATTAGTTAGAAGCTGTCATACAAAGAGAAAATCTTTGTCAAACACAGGAAAAATCAAATCCTCCCAATTTGGCTTCACTTTGTGTTTTCCTCAGAAAAAGCTGCTGAGCTCTATGGTAAGCTGCACTGAGTTGAATGGCTATCCTGGTGTATTCTATCATAAATATATTTGAATATTCCTATCTGTACCTGAAATCCAGTGAGAAAGAAGACAGCAAAAAAACCCATTTTGGGAAGAAGTGCAAAACACACTCGTGGTGGTTCAGCATCATTGGAGAAGACATGGCAACTTGGGCCCAAGTCAAAGGCAGCCACAGCAGCAGCAGGAGGCATGTTTGCTGAGTACTCAACAGCAGATTCCATTCCCACAGATATGAAAATAGGAAGGAAATATGAAGCAGAAAGCTGTGGGGTATGCAGGTGATATAAAGCACTGCACTCAGTAAAATGAGAGAGTGATCTTTCATTGTGTGCAAGAAATAACTTTATTGGGACATACTTTTCCCAAAGTGGAAAGTATCAAGCTTTTAATCTCTAGGTGATAATATCTTTACATTTGTATTCTGCCAGAAAAATATATTTACTAAAATCCTTTATGAGTGCACTTTTATATTTTTCTTATTGTATATACTCTAAAGAAAGGACATTTGTGTCTCTATCTTGTCTGATATAATTGATCTATAAGCAGGAAAGCAAAAGACTCATAAAAACAACAGTTCTATACTAAATTACTTAAAATAAATACAATTATGCTTTCACTAGCTACGAGAATGATAGGATACCACCCAGTGTTTATAGGAAATATCAATGAATTTATAACTTGGGGTTATAGAGGACATTTCTCCAGCTGCATCTATCACTGCAGAGCATACTAGACTCATTACCAGGTCAATGGAGAATTCTTCAAGTGCTATTGTATTCAAAGATATTCTTTGCAGTCCTTGCTTGACAGGGCAAGAAGTTACATCAGCAAAAACAGCTTTCTGATTTACACTGAGAACTTGATTCATCTGCCTAAACATAAGAGCCTAGCATCGTCTGAGGTATCTTTGCAGTCCTTGCTTGACAGGGCAAGAAGTTACATCAGCAAAAACAGCTTTCTGATTTACACTAACTTGATTCATCTGCCTAAACATAACAGCCTAGCATCATCTGAGGTATTTCAAGGTATCTAAGACTTCTGCATGGAACTGGCAGAGATGAACCAAGGTATGCAGGTGACCAGTGTCTTTTTTGGTCCTAGACTTCACTAGATCCCTATGTGTGGGCAACTGAATAAAGCTATGGGCAGCAACCAGAGAAGTCTAGCTCTACATAAGTTTCTCCTGTCTTTAAGCATGGCTCAACCAGGCACAGCCCTGCAAATTCTTCAGAACATTAAGGGAATAAATGTCCAACATGGAGGAAAAAAAATAGATTTAAAAACTTCATCCTAAACATTTTCCACCAATGGAGCAATTGTAAAGTACATTTAGGTCTGTGATTTCTTTGTTTTTACTGACATACTCTTTTTTTTGTAAAATACTTCTAATTCTTCAGAATCTAACCTCCTGGTCATATCATGCTTAAGTACTCACAATATTTGAAGAAACTCCATCCATTTATGGGTGTGCGCCTGTATGTATACATAAAAGCACAGAATTAGCAAACAAATCAGACTCAAATTTGATCTCCCTGGCAGCTAGTGAATTGAACTAGTAATTAGGGTTTTCCTAGAGCTAAAATTGTGTTTTTTCTTCTCACAATTTACCTAAGAAAGCAGAGCAGACAGAGAAATGTCCAACAAAAATTATAAGGAATAGTCATTTTTTTACTTTTCATACTACCTGTTCTTATAATTTATCCTCCTGTGTGTAAGTCATACATTCTGCAGTTATTGTACTGCCTCTTTCTTCACAAGCTATCTTGATGATTGACTTATTGACCAAGAAATTATATGCCAGATTTCATACCTGGGGATTATTATACCAAAAGTGTCTCCAATTCAAATCATTAACTCTGGGCTG
>NW_008580978.1:40829-41656 GCF_000691845.1 Merops nubicus | reverse complement strand
GAATGCCAGATGAAGTAGAAGACAAGCAGATTTAGAATCAGAGAGATGTAGAATTGATTGACATATTCTTTCAGAGAAATATGAGAATCTCTGCCTCCTGATACATGGACCATTATGGCATAATTCTAAAGTTTCATCTCTGAGATGCAATACAATTATATATGCCAGCAGAATCAATCACATTATTTTCATATATTGCTTTTAAAGTGAGTATGTAAGAGTGAATTTTGGTATCCCAGTGCTAAGACAACAAAGCCCTCCTGAACTTAGTCACAGAAAAACTATTCTTGGAGTACAAATGAGTTTGATTTTTATTTTCCTTGACATTGGTTTTCATAGTCTTTTATTTTTCTATACAAGTATGTCCAAAAATACTCAAGGAAACTGGGACACGGATGTCTGACTCAGTGCTATCTCTTCTGTTTAATCAAAATATTAATACTAATGTAAATTAAATAAGAGAAATCTTATTTGATATAGGATTAGTTTTATTTTAAATGTCTGAAAAACAACAACAAGACAAAGCCTGATTTCAATCCAGTAGAAAATTTTTAAAATTGGGCAATTATTCCCCAGGTATGTGGACATTTTTTTCTACTTAATTTTAAAAACATCATTAATGAAGTTAGTGAGTAAAACTAGGCTTAAACACCACTTATCTCTGCTTGCACAAAGAGAAACTGGATTAAGATGAAGCTTCACCTCCTTTGATGCAGATACAGAACAGATGGCTGAAGCTCAGGTAAAGAGTGAAGCTGTGTGTGAATACAGAAACACACCAGCCAAGGAATATGATGAGATGAAAAAGTTTAAATTTTTTAAATTCC
>NW_008580978.1:29016-40791 GCF_000691845.1 Merops nubicus | reverse complement strand
TAAAGCCATAAGTAAATATTTTAGATACCATTGCAGTTACAGACTGTGTTTCTTGGACTAACAGTGAATTAGTTTTCCGTGTTGGATGTTGGGTTATTTTGAGGGCATTTGGGGTATTTGAGGTTGTTTCCAAGGCAAGATTTTAGAACTGTTACTTGGTTGTAATTTGGGCCCTTTCAGATCTCTGTATTACAATCACTCAGGGTTATCAAGGAGTTTCTTTTTCCTCTTTTAGCTGCAGATGAGCAGCTAAAAAATTTATTACCACTATTATGTTAGGTACTTTTATTTAATTACTATAAGGCATAACTATTGTGTTTTGAAGAGATTTTGGAATTAAAAAGAGCAATGAGGAAATAAAACCAATTAAGACTAAAGCAGCAACAACAACAACAACAAAAAAAACCCCACACAAACATTTTCTTTGCTCTTTAAAAGCAGAAACAATACAAGTTATCTCTAAATAATTCACTCAGTGCTGGGCCAGCTTCTCAGAAAGCAACATTTCCATTTTCATTTACAAGTTTCCCCAAATGTTTCATTAAAATTCAAAGACTGTGCTGGAAAACAAACTAAAGTACTCTCAGGTATAAAGGTTTGGATTTTTTTTTTTTTTCAGTTTTAAACAGGTTACCTTCTTCCCTTATCTTCTTCAGCAGCTGGTACTTATAAATGAAACAATTTTTTCCACAGCTGCTGAATTCCAAAATTCTGATCACTAAATAAAGGCTGGTGAGATGTGAGACTGGTGTAGGATATCCTCCCATGGCCTTTCCTCCACTGTTCAGCCTCCTCTGGCTCAGTCTGTGGCACTTCATAGCAGAGCCTGATTTTCCTGGTGATGAAGAGATAATGGACCCTCTGAGAAATAAGACACCACATAATAATGGTTTGCTCTACAGAAGTAGTCCATTTTAATTTCATGGTTGCTGCATTATCCCACATGATTTCTCACAAGACATTACAGCAGGATCACAATAATGTCACCACTAGTATGTACAGAAAGCAAAGTTAACTATAAAAGCGTTGTTCTTTCAAGTACTTTCTCTAGGCTGTATAAAGCATTAATTTATGGTTGAATCTCCTATTTCACTCCCCTTTTCTGAGATAAAAGCACATTTATCCTATATACATGTATGCTCAAAGCTAAAGCAGAGGGGTTTTGTTTCAGCACAAGGAAGGGATCTGAGACCAAGTACAAAATAGTCAATGGCTAGTACTCAATGGCAAAATATTTTGAAAGATTAACATTTAAAAGAGGAGGATATGCATGCAAGAAAAAAAGAAAAAAAATGAAGGATTCTTTTTAGTAGTTTTTAGTAAGATAGTTTTTTTCCGTAAAGCATATGAAATTTGTTTCATATATTTTCAGGAACTCTGTAAGTAGTTGATACAGCTTTTTGTTCAGATGTTGCAGATAAAATTTTTATTATCTTTTTAAAAAATCCTTATATTTTTAAATTTTCCTTTTCTATTTGTGATAATGATAATGGTTTGTGCATAAAATTATATCTGTCTTTAAAACACACAGATGCCTACTGCTGTTGTAGGCCTATGAAAATGTCACAATTTTTTTTTTTAAAGTAATTTGTGACATTTCTAGTATCTTAGTGGCTGTATTTTCTATTTCCAACAGAGCTCTGAAATGAAAGGTTTTTTGACAGTAAGCGTGACCCCTTGCTGTGTATGAAACATTTGTCTCTTTCTGTGAGTTTTCCAGTGGCAGAAGAATTTTGAATGTGCTAACTCTAGTTCTTGAACAACAACAACAAAACACCACTGCAAATACTTAATAACTGTCTGCAAATAAGATGCTTATCAAACACTAGAGCAATGCTCCCCTAAGATATGATCCCTTTTTCCAGGGATCTAAAGACTATAGATTTCCTAATTTTGAATTGCACTTATATATTCACTAACAGTTTTTGAGAAACTTCCTTTTTGAACTTCAAAGACATGAGCACCTGTGTGGCTAAGCTGTGTATTCTTCTCAATATTTTTGCAATATCTGCTATGTGGAAAATATGACATACAAATGTGGCATAATCACAATGAGATACATTCTATGAACAAAAATAAAAGATATGCCAGTTATTTCTGTGACTAGTGACATGCATGAAGGCGAGGAATTTCATAACAGAGGTATACAAATAAATTGTGTAAGGACATTACTCCTGTTCTAGTTCCCTTCTGCAACCCACTGGTTCAGCCTGGGTGACTCTTCTGGTGACTGGCACAGTGGAGAGGGAGAGAAAAACACACGAAGCCTACTGCTATCAGCAACAAGGTGTTGTGACTGAAGTGGTAGAGTCTTGCAGCCAACTTTAAAGTTTAATTATTGGCTTATAAGCTGGAAAGTTCATTGGTTTTGTTTACACGACTCTTTCATGTATTGTAATAAAAACTTTTATATTTTTTCGACTAACACCTCATGTCTTGTCTTCCTCTTATTTTCAGCAACCTCCAGTGTTAGACATTTACAGATCATAAAAGATAAGTGAATTTTATTTTTTTATATATATTTTTCCTACTGCTTTGTGATCTAATATCTCCCAGAAATTTAGCTGATACAGGAACTATTCACATCCTCCATTCGTTTAAATTTTCCAGGTCTGTTAAACATCATAATTCTCAAAAGATTAAAAAGACAAGGCTTTTAGAACAAGCTTCCATAATGACCACAAATCCCTCTGTCAGGGAAGGAGAAAAGGGGGATAAACTGAAGGCTAATTCAGAAATCTGGCTCAAATGCTCAGCTCGTTCCTGGTTAATCTTCTGATGTGATAGTTGCATCAGACATGAAGGTCAAAGCATGTTTCTGCTTGCTGATACTGGTAGATCATCTATCAGCAGCTTGACATACCACTGCCCCAGACTCATCCCATGCTCTAACTCTAGGCCTGTAAGAGGAACAGCTCAGGAAATTTTTATCTTCTCATTTAACCCAAGGAGAAGATATTCAAAGAGCCACACACACATTTTCAACTGTATTATAATATGCATTTCAACACAAGCTTCCTCACAACTAGCCTTTCATAAAACTCTCTTAAATTTTACATTTTCTGGTTGGCTTTTTTTAAGGACTTTATAGTAGCCTGAAACCTGGAATCCCTACAACTTCAGCTAGAATGAATGTTTTGGGCCATTTGCTTAAGTGACATTGAGACTATTTCCTTCCCTCACCAGGTACACAGCAATAGATCTACTGTTTATATCTAGTAAAAATTGTATTGAAATATCCTCCTGGAGTTCCCCTAGATCTCCACTTCCAAAGTACTTTCTATGTTGACAGTATACTAAGAATTAAAATACAAACAAACAAAAGACACCAAACCAACCCACCTGGCAGAAGTAAGGGAAGAAGATTAGAGTTGCCCACTGATCAAAACAACCTACATGCAAAGTGAAAAAAAGAGACATTAAAAAATTTAAAAATTTTTTAAAAATAGTCATCTCTACCCAAAACATTACTGGTATGGTTATTCAAGTTTCTCAACCATGCTGTTCTTATCTACTACTTATCTACAGCAGGATCTGTTGGAAAGGTTATTCATTCAATCTTTGTTTAGCCTCATTCCCCTATACACAATTTTTGGCCCCTTTCTGTGTACCCTAGACATAGATCTACAACAAACCAGGCAATAATTCCTGGATCCATTTTTCTCAGTCCCATCCAAATGTTCTAAATTAAGCCTTTACATGCATATTATCTAACATTTATAAACAGAAACTAGTATGCTTTTCTTAGACCTTGGTTTGTTAACTCCTGAAACTCTTTAGTTTTACTTGATTTGAATAAGACTAAATAATTCTATATAATCTGTACATTTTATCTGTTCAGAGCTTGTCTATACTTAGAGCTCTAGTTTTATTAGAGAACATGTTGAACTGGCACATCAGTCCTTGTGATATTCAAAATATAAAGGCACGTGGGAGTAGTCAGGAAGGTATCTCTCTTTTTGTAGATGGTGGCACTAAATGTTTATCAGTGTTGCACTCAGTCCTGTTGCTTTTTTTTTTTTGGTGATAGTCGTTTTGTAGAATTATAAAGCCAACAACAAAGTTAGTGAGATTAATCTAGCTTAAAAGCCTAGATGACAACAAATTTATGTAGGTTAATATGTCACTAGAGAGGTAATGCCTCCATATTTTTTGTCTTGTATCCCACTCTTGAACATAACTTCCAGATGAGGGTTTAGGTGTTGTAATACTGGTATTTATCTGATCTCCCAGCATGGAGGTCACAACTCTGGGGTATCTATATGAAATATAGAGCAGGGAGGTGCAGGTTGTGATTAGATTAATCCTTCTAGTCACTGCTGAGATTGAGGTTGAAGGCTATTCAACTATACACTGTTCAACAGCTCCACTGATGTCCTGCCTAGGTAGAGGTAACTGCTCCTGCATCAAGGTGTGTTAAGGGATCACACTGTTTTAAAAGTTTCCTTCAGTATTTTTTGCTTTGGGTTCTATTTTAACTTTAAGAATTTTGCAGAAATAGAGGAAAAAAAAATAAGAAAAGAAGAGTGGTTAGTTCATTACAACTATTCTAGAGCCAAGTTTTTCTAATCATCCCCTGAAACTTTTTTTGTGTTGGGCTCTACTGAAAAAAAAAGTGTTTATATACACATCAAGTAATATTATAGGCAATTCTGCAGAAATTTAATGCTTATGGTCTTCTGCTCAAAAAACAGGAGCTGTTTTCTCTTAAACACCATAGTGGTGCTGTTTTTTCTGTTCCTACACTTACATCCACTTTTGTTTTATTCATTTGTTAAAGCATTCCAGTGAAGTCATATACAAGGTTCTATTCACCATAGCAGAACTCAAACCCACACCTCCAAGGACAGCTATAATTGCTGCAAGGAAGCACTCTCTAGTCCTCTTGTTGAGACTGTCACAGTTTGAACGTGAGGAATAATTAACTGGAGCATGAATGTCTAGGAAAGTCTTTTGAGAGTAGGACTTACATTCCCCCTTTCTCCTCAGTGCAGGTTCTGTGTTTCTTCCAGTAATTAATGTAAAAAAAAAAAATAATCATCCAGGAAGGAAAGGCTGGTATACAAACATCCTTTCTCTCTCCCCCTTCCTCTTGACTGGAATGATTTAATCAAATCATCATGATCAAGCTGGTTTCTTTTCTTGCCAGGCCAAAGTATTACTTGCATATGGCAAATGGAAAAGTTTTGACTGCTCATCATTTGTTTAGTCTAAAATGAATTTGTGAGAATTTTTCCTCCACATATGAAGTATAAGGTTTTAATTTTCCCCAAAACCCCTGAATGTTTGATTCTAGTTGATATATCATCTTCAAATAGACACATATCTAACACCTCCATCTGTATGCAGTTGTGCAAACAATGGAACTTGAGGACCTTTAATGTCTGAAAATGAAGGACCTACAGTGGCAGGGTTTCAGAAGTAGGCAGTAGAAGCAAAACATTCTGAGAATTGGTGTTTGGGATTCACCACAGGAGTAGCACTTAAGTATACTACAAATTATCATTTCTGTACTAGGGAGAGCCAGATAGGATATGGTATGTGTACTACTTAAAAAAAGCTGGTGGGAATTTGTTTCATTGTTTTTAACATGATATTAAACTGAAGACTTCAGCTTTATGTTTTGGAAATAGTGAAGTTTGTGCTCATGTATGTAGTCATTCATTTAGAAGAGAATTCCATAGTCTGAAGGAAGATGCTCACAAATTGCCTCCACTTTTATGTGTTTCACCCTTGAAGCTGATGCACAAAGAGTTATAAATGTGAGAATCTACTGCTGTAGATTAACATTTGCCATAGATTTTGTTCTTTCATTCATGAATGGATTCTGGTTTTATCCAAGTTGCTTTCAGCCTGGTAACAAAAGCTGATGAATACTTACCATGTATCATTATCAAGGTATGGATTATTCCCTGCAAGTCACAGTATATCCCTTGTTCTATGAATGATGAAAGTATTACTAAATAAGAATGTGATGAACCAGCTCTTGCCTGAAATTTTAAGAGTTTGCAATAAAATCCATGTATACATGACAGTGTTCACGAGTACTTTGCAGCTGACAATATTTATGACTTACAAATTACACAGCTCCAAGATTCAAAGCAATCAAACCTTGGTCCGATGCTCTCGACACTGCTGTAGTGCAAACATTATGGAAGCAAGAAGGTATCTGCATCAGTATCAGACCACATAATAAAATTTTAAGTGATCTGTGACTTGGGTCATTTCCTTTAGCTAGAAACAAAGACAATATACTCCTCATCACTCTTCTCAGACATCTGTAAGATGCATTCCTTTGACATCTAACAAGCATTAGAAAATAAGTTAAGTGAAAGTCATCCTGGAAGATCTTTTCGCCTAATCATGGTATAAAATTTAAAGACAAAGCTTGCACCTGAACATCCAAAGGATGTTCCAAATGGACATACCAACCCACATGCCTATGATTGGGTTCACTCATACACAATATCCTGTCCACTTCTTCACTGTATCCTGTTTTTGATTGGCTTTTCACCCATAGAAAATCTTGGTAAGTGAGAAATAAAATAGAGGTCTATGGACAGATAGTTATAGTGAAGAGGGGAACAGAAACCTGGTACAGAGTGCAGTATCAACTGCAAGGCAGATTCTTCCCTTTTTTGTTCTCCCCATCTTCAACAGGGTGGAATGCCTGCTACATTCAGGAGCAGAGGAATGAAAAGACTCCATTTTGCAAATAGAGTCTAGAAAAACTAATACTTTCAGCACAGAAATGTAGAGACAGTGATTAAACTCCACTTCTGCACATTGTTATCTTTATGTTTCAATTCTGTAGGAATATAACATGGAATTTCATCAGCAAACACATGAACATGAGTGAACTCACAGTAGAATCTGTGCACGTAATTCTTGATCATGCAAGATTTTGGATCACTTACCCACTTTCAAGTTTATTGAGCCCAAAGAGTCAAATTTACTTTCATAAAGTTAATCATGTACTATATACCTTCTTGAACAGGATCTTGAGAGCAAACCTCAGAGAATATAGACAAATCTTCATGTATACAATGGAAATGTTTGAAGTCACTGACATCCACTTAAAAATTAAAAGATAGAGGGGAATGAGGAAGAAAATTAAAGTGGTTAAAGTAAATAATGTTTTATCTTTTCAACTTTGTACAATCTACAGTTAGAAAAGCAGAATTTGCTTAAATCCAGATTGGGTTGTGCTTATTATACCAGGTGGGAATGTAAACCTGGTACAGTAAGAGTGTATAGTTTAGCTAATACACAGCACATGCTGTGTGGTGTTTCTTTTATAGATTTTATTTAGTGTTTCATAAAGCAAGCACCCACAGAAAAGCAGCCAAAGAGCTGACATACCGAGCTTCTTCCTCTCAAACACACTTTTGGTTTGTTTTTAAAGCAATTATATAAAGTGCTGTAATTGCTACTTACTTTAGGAAAGGTTTAGCTCCACAAAAACGCAGACTAGACCAAAGATATTTCGAGAGATTTTAGAAAAATATACAGTGATGCCAAACTTCTGCACCTATGTAGTACTTGGAGTTTCATGGGTTTTACCACTTGCAGACAAGGGGGAAAAATAGAAGTCTGCAACCTTGGCAGTGGTTTCGCTTTAGATGATGCATTCCATTTCATATAAATTTGTTACAGTAGTTAAGCAAAACAATGGTGCTTCTATTTTCAAGGCCTGTTATTTTATAAGGTGTACCAGAGCTGTCATGCAGGCAGCCTGTTCCCCTGCTCTGTGAGGTGGTTTTATATTCCAAAAGGCTTCCACCCCTCACTCTCTAATGGTGAAAATAAATCAATTTCATCTGCTGGTAGTTTCATTTCTTCTCCCCCTAACCTCCCTCCACACATTCCCCCCCCCCCTCTTATTTTTTTTAATTTCCCTCTCCTTCCTTTGTGGGCCCCTTTCCACAATGCCATATGGCAGCTGAAGGAAGGGTAGAGCAATGATCTGCATTTTCAGCTCCTAACAAAAGATGCAATAGTGTCAAAGAGGCTCATGAATGCATGAGACACATATGTATAGAGAAGTGCCTCCAGTCCTGTCAGGAAGGACTAAAGAGAAGCCTGATAAACCTGACATCACTTCAGTGCAAAGAAAAGCAGCAGTGCTTCTCTCGGCAGTTCATCTCGCTCCCATCCATCTCCCCCTGCTCCCCCCCTCTCCCCTCCCACCCCTTTGGTTCCATGCCAAAATCCCATTAGCTCTATTAATGACATGTGGTTCGAAGTAAAAGCGTGTGGCAGAACAAGAAAGGCACAAGATCAACCATCCTATCTATTCGTTTTTGATACATGTAGCACGAGATAGAAGCATTTCAGCAGGGGCCATGTCAGCTTGACTACGTGAACAGCAAAGAGAGGGGAAAAAAAATGCAGCAAGAGGCTGTAATCAGTTTCTCAGCTGTCCTAATTCATCCCCCTAAAGTCTTAACATATGAATAGATGAAACTTAATTTTAAAACGCTGACAAAGTTTCCAGCATTCGAAATGCAGCTCGGGCTTTGCCTGCTCCTCTCCCTCCCCAAAATTTTAAGCCATTTAAATATATTCCTGATCAGCACGTGTGGAAGAATGAATACACCCTGTACTATTTCAACACTTAAGACTCCCTTAGTTAAACAAAAAAAAAGGCACAAATGTATTCTTCTGTAAGATGCCAGAGCTCCAAAGCTTAGAGACATAGGATTTCAACATGAAGAAGCTGTTTGCTCCTGGAGTATATGTAAGGGCTGCCTACAATAAGGTTTTCTCTATTTCTTAATTATTTCATGCCTGTAACTCAGCTTGCCTGTATGATGCTTCTAAAAGCAGGTATTTTAAAAAGAAAAAAAAAAAGTAATCTGTTTTGAAACTGAAATAAATCCTAACTCTGGCAAGCAAGCAAGATGGTGTCTGCTATATTTATAAGGCAACACCTTATTTTATCACCAAAGTTGTAGAAGAGTACAAGAGTATTGATTGGCTATGTAATAAACATCTTGTTTTGTTCTTTGTGCCTCTGGATACTTCTGCTTAGTCCACTGAGGGTCAACAAGCAGTTAAATTTCATTCAGAAGTCAGATTTGCCACAGTCTTAGTGCCATTTTAAATAACAATAAAAAATTTTAATGAGCATATTTTTAAAAACACCTGAATCCGCTCCAGAGATATAAATTTGGTCTTTCAACATCTGCACATGCTTTTCTGATTAGCCCCAAATAACTCAGAGAATAACTATTGACCTGTAGCTGTCTCTAGGACAAAAATGTAAAGCTGAGAGTTTCTATTGGATTTTGCTGCACTGAAAGCCTGGCTGGATTTGCTGGTCATAGAAACCACCCTTTAAACCTGTAACTGTCAGTCTGAGCAGCACTGGAACAAAATCAGTCAGCTATTCCACACTTTCTTTTTCTTTAAGAACATCTGTTTCCCTATCTATGTTCACTCAACAGGGTGTGGATATTTTATCAGCAACACAGCAGTTGGGGCTGCTTAGGGATCCAGAAATTTGTCTCTCCCCTCCCCTCTTTAACACTTATATTGTGTGTAAGTTTTAACTATCAGTCTTGCACGGTTTCCTTCCAAATTTTTTTGAAGGATCAAGTTATGGTAAATCTACATGTGATTTTAAACACAAGATAAAGCAACCACCCCTCTGCATCACTCACCCCAGAATCCTGGATATTAAACAAAGAAGTTTAATATTTTGGTTGGAAGTGCCAATAATCCTTGCACCATTAAAGATCCCAGTGGTGTTGGATTCTATCCACAGCCATTTGCAGATATCAGCCATACATTACTGATTTCATCTTGAGTTCTGCCAAAATCTAAGTACCTCTTTGAAAAAAATGGTAACATTTTCATTTTCCTATATCTAGACTACATTCAGGTAAAGACTAGTAATTTTCCTGGGACGTGAAGCTATTTGTTCTCAGTTATACCAGTTCAATGGCATAATAGGTGCATCATTGGATACATCACAGGAGAGAGAGAAAATGAATAGACCCTTCTGAGCAAGGATACCAAGGCCATGCAGATAACTTTTACTGTTTCTATTCTAATATTATTGGACAGAGTGCTTACAAGCTAAGGTATATGAGCACTCTGAGACATGTGATTATGGGCACATCTCCAGCCATTAGACAACCATGAGCTGACTACATTTTTCCCATGTGCTTCTTTCTGCCTAATATGATAACCTTTGCTCACCTAGATTTTGTCCTGTGTCACTGTAGAGTCCTTAGGCTACACCCAGCCCATAGCCCATCCCAATTATCTCACAGCTCTATCAGAAGCCAAGGTCCTGCTGTGTTTGTAGATGTCTTCACAATGTCTGGTGTACACAGACCGTGGCAGCACATCCATTTTGGCACAGGGTTTAGAGGCAGCACTCTTAGCTTTGCACATTTACGTCTTTGTGGGCACATCAGTCATAGTGACTCATGGCTGCTGACTAGAAATTTCTATACTCATCACAGTGAACTCACCTGTGGTTTGGGATTTAGCCCATACCTTCTTTCACTGCCTGCTTTATTCTATATAAAGCCAATAAACTAGTGCATTTTGGGAAATGTCTGTGTCTGTTTTTCAAGAGCACACAGGATAACTTATGCTCTCTGGTAAAAGGGAGGTGCAATTGAGGTCCACTATTTGGGAATACAGAAAAAAAAAAAAAAAAGAAATTGAAGTTTTACAGATTATATGCAAAATATAAGAAAAAAAAAAAAGACTTCATACATTTTTTCCTCTAAGCACTAGTTAAAACCAAAAATATTTTGATGAAAAGGTAAAAGATCTCTTGATCTACCACATACATGCTCATACATCCTGTTACCACAACAGTGACATCTCTTTTGGATTAAAGGTTTTGTGTTCACACCCAAAATGCCAAAGCTACTGGTGTAAACCCAAAAGGCACTATTTTTTCTGATGGAAATTATTTATTCCTTGCGCTGATCAAACCAGAATTTGATGATTATATATTTGTCTCCATTGATCAGAGAGAGACAAAAGACATTAAGGTCAAGGGAAAGCAGATTCAATGTTTTTCTCCATCTGGATAGTGATGAACTCAAGCAGTTCATCCAAGTGACACCCAGGCAGGACCTTTTTATTATTTTTTTTTAAATTCTTTGCAAAGCCTTGAGTCTTCAGATTTAGTCCCAGAGGGTAAAAAGCTTTCTGCCAGGCTGTTGCAGGGAAGCATGAAATATCTAACTTCTTCCTCATTGCATGGATTAGCTGAGCTAGACTGAGGCTGGAGCATGAAGTGACTTAAAAGAGAGGTTCATTGCCTGGTCTAATAGCCACCTGATGGGAACTATTGGCAAAAGACTAAGGTGGGTCAAATCGCAGGGGGTTTAAATTTTGGATTAGAAGAACTTTCAATATGTTTTCCCTCCTCTTAGTCATAATTTCATCTACCATGCTTGAAATTGCAAGTATGACACCTCAGGTCTATCTGGCTGTAGCAATTTTTTCTTAGCTAGTAACAGATTCATTTCTACTAAAATTCTATTACTCCCAGCTATTTCTCTCAAGGATTGTAACAATTCTTCTGAAAACAGATCAGCAGCTTTGGTATAATCTTACTCCCTATAACTGGAACAAGGTCTGCTCCTACTAAATCCTGCAACTAGATGTGACAAGAATAGAAAACTTCTTTTCATTTCCTCCCTGCCACCCAGACAGGTAGTAAATGAAAGACATTTTGAAGTTTTCTGATTCCAGATGCAGTGTTAATTGCCAGCTCTCAGTGAAAGAATGCAGATAATATTA
>NW_008580978.1:19776-28985 GCF_000691845.1 Merops nubicus | reverse complement strand
TCCCTACAGCTTTGACATTAAGCAGGGACAGCACAGGAGGGATCATTTCTCATGTGTGAGGTTGACAAATAAAGGAAGTTAGTGTGGAATAAACGTGTAGATTCTAACAGATTTAATTAAAAGGGCATTTGCATTAGCTTTGATGTCTATGAAAGAGACCTTGTGTTTAGATAAATTAAAACCAGGGTATATACTATAAATTATATGGATAGACTTGAAGTGTTACGCATCTATAAATGAAAGAAAAATTTACTTGGGCTCCCTAATTTCATCTCAAAGACCTTAATGCTGCTTTTTTATATATCTAGATGGATAAAGTCTTGCTCAATACACATGTAGTCCTGCATCAGATTAAAACTGAAGGCCTCATTATGTTGGTGGAATGTTTTGCAGCATTTTTCAGGTTACTTGAATTTGGCTGTGTGTGTTTTCCTTTTTTAATCTTTAAACTGCAAGCAAGCATTCATTGTGAACATCTGACATTCAAATGTTTAATACTCCAGCTTGCTTTGTTAAATGTGAATGTTCATATAGGTTACATGGAGATTTGTTTTCCTTCGATTACAGGAATCAAGAATTGGAACAGGAGGAAGAAGTAATTTGGACTGAATCTGTGTTGTCAGGCAGCAGCTCTAGAGCAATAATACATCTTAAGGAACAGGAGACATCTCAGTTCTGAGCTATGAGGAACTAGCTGTTAGGTAAAAATTCATGGATCAAAATTAAGCTATATTATGTGCAGAATTTCATTTTATCTGATCACATTCACACAAAGCAACTGCCTATGGACACATTGCCCCAGCTGTAGTGGGTATTTTTAGAACCTTTCCCAGATCTATTTTTTTTTTCTCCTCCTGGCTTTGATGAAGAGCTGTTACAGACAATATTGTATTCCATGTTATGTCTTAGTGGGAACATGGTAGCTGATAAGCCTAAAATTCACCATCTCTGAGCAAATACGTGCCAGCAAAACAGCCTCTGGACATTCAAATGCTCAAAAACTCATACAGGTGGTAAAACAAAGCAGAAGCAACTCAAGACTAATGTTGAAATGTGTATGATTTTCTTTTTTTTTTTTTTTAATACCAAAATGGGTTGTATTGGGTAGGGACTAGTTCCTAAACCTGAAAAATTTGGAAAGTTCCATCTATACAGATGAAAGTAAGATAACTTACTTGAAACACTAGGAATATATCAGAAGCCTTAACAGTGGCTTAGAAACTTAACAATGGAATAGTAATTGTTGGTTGTTAGAATACTTAACACATGTAAGTGGAGGGCAAAGTGAGTGCTTATGGTTTAAGGAGGGAGGTGGACTATCCACAGATAAAAGGGGCAGCTGAAAGGTTCTGTTAATGGATTTGCAAATCTTGTCCACTAGATCCATCAGTTGACATCCAAGGATACCTGAAAAGAGCAAATGCCACAGGCTACTAGTTGTTGAGGACATGAGGGATCTATTGAAACCCCATAAAAAGGACATCAAGATAGCAAAGTTAGAAGCTGCTGAGACTGAATCCGAGGCAGAAGAAATAAAGAAATCCCCAGCAAGGTGTAAAGAGAAGGGCAGGCATGCTTCACTCTCTTGGCCAAGGCTCCCTGCTTCCTCTCCCTCTAAACATAGCCCAAGGTATCAACCTGGGACACACAGGATGTGCACCTAGGTTCAGGAGATGTGCCGTGATCCCAGCTCCTACCTTTAAGATATAATGCAGTCCCTGGGGTGCTGCTGGATCTCTGGAACATGGAAGGACTCAATCTGTGCTTGGTAGGGTGATATTCAGCCAACCCAAGAGAAATCTCCTACTCCAGACTGATATGGCAAATGAATCTCCAGGTATCCTACCCTGAAATAATACAGCCAATAAAAGATTATCAGCTGTACACTTAACTGTAGAGTTAAAGGAATACAGAGAAGTTTCAAGGGGAAGGGGAGCAGAGGAAATTAGTAAAATTACATGGGGGTTGGGAGGATGTCATATCCCAAATCACCTCACAATATTTCTATTTTCAGAGAATTTTCCAGTCAGTTTTGACTAGTTAACTCCTGAAAGTGAAATTAGAGAATGTTATTCAGTCATTAATGCAAATTAACATACTTCCTGAACATCTTAGTTAGAAACAATACCTCACACACACACTCCACCACTGAAATGTATCTCAAAATGCCAAAGAAAACGTGAGAATCTTCACAGCTCTTTTCCCAAGGCAGATTTACAAGGTGATCTCTGCCATGCTATCCAAATTATTTTCAAGTGGTATGTATATAGCCAGAAATAAAGCTCTGGAATTTTCTGCAGTGTCAGATCTCTCCCAAGAACCTCAGAAATACAAAACTAATGAGTTCCAGCAGAGGAAAAAGTATTAGAAGTAATGTATCTAAAATTTTATCCTGATGAACTGGAAAACCAAACATCCTGGTAAGTCTTGAATCTTGTCAGACTGGCAGCAGATGATAAATTAGATATACATACAGATATGTACACAAAGATGCACTTTCTTAACAAATTATCATAGCTAAATTGGAGATAAGGAAATTAGGACAGTCTATAAAGATAAAAAACCCTACTATTTATTTTTTAGCTGCTCTGCCAAAGCTGTTTGGGACAAGTAGACACATTTTGAAGAAAAGTAGGCAGTGTTCTTACTCAAGCATTTACTAGAATTTATAGCAAAAAGTGCTGTGCATTCTTGTTTGCCCAATTTTCCTGAGATATGAGGCTGTCTACTGCAGCAGCATTAGTGCTGACACAGGTATCACTAATCAACCAGAAATAAACGCATGGCATTTTCAAATTTGGTGCACTAATCATCTCCTTGGAAATCAAGATGCTGCCAGCACAGCGTCAGGACTTAATTTACTTTCTTTTCTCAGAGAACAATAGAATTTTATCTGAATATTACATGGGGAGCCAAGTTCTTTCCTGTTAGCTGGCCAGTAGTTAATGGAATGTGTAGCGAGTTTGTTGTAACAGATTTGAAAATAAGGGTGATGTAATGCATGATAAACCAGACAGAATATCTGGTTAGCCTTTATGATCTTACCAGCCAGCCCTGTGGACTGCTGTCATCTTTTCCACAAGGCATTAGACCTCCTAGGGGTGTAGGAAAATATTTCATTTTAGCATGTCACAGAGTTGTCAAGGTTTAAACTTCAGAGAAGGTGCAAGGGAAGGGCCCCCATAGCAAAAGACAGATGTGAGACCAGTCCTTGTGAAAAGGTAAATGAGACAGAGAAGAGGCAGGAAGCATTGGAATTGAAGCATAGTCAATATTACCTCGTTACTAATAATTATTTAGATTTATTATGTCTGTATTTAGCCAGCTATGGAGACCTTCACCATTATGAGCTTCAGGAAATACTTCCTTCCAAAACTGTATGGTAACTCAAAGCTAATGCAGAGACAAGGGAAAATCAGAACTCCAAAAACAGCTTGGGCAATTACAACGAATTACCACATTCCAGTTGTTGTTTTTCGTTATTCCCAAATAAGATTGTTATGAAAATTAATTAGGAAGACAGCGGAAAATTGCATTCAGGAGATTCAAATTCAGGATTGTGTTTCTAAATCTTATTTGCCTTCTTGTTTTGAAATAAAGTGCCTTTTGGCAGAAGACCAGACTGGTGAGAGGTGATGCTCTGAGGTGTTTAAACCCACGAATAAGAAGAACAGTCTGATTATTGTAGCATCTTTTAACTTAGAAGAAAATCAAATTACCTGCTTTGTTACAGTTTGCCTTTGCAATTTTGGTGACCATCTCCTCTAGTTAAGATCACAGGATGGCAAAGTTGCTTTTGTGTTTTGTAGGGGGTTTAGAGACATTATTGTTACAGATTTTGCTATGGAATTAGGTGCCTACATGAAAAAAAAAAAAAATCAGGATATTAATATACACAGGAGAAATTTATTTCCTCAAATACAGGTGTTTGGTGTTGATTGAGGTGCTCTAACCTCATTAATGCCTTTATACAGTTGAAAACATGACAGAGAATCAGAATCCTGCATAATACAATTAATTTAAAACTTGCAAATAGCTAGAGCTTTTAATCCAATATCCAATAAGAGAAATGTCATTTCTCTGAGTAACCTAAGGCAATTCAGCCAATATCCTGACACCTGATTCATCATGTAGCACCTATAACACTGAAAAGGTGCAAGTTAGGGTAATAAAGTGTTGCATTTTAAGCCATCATTGGTGAATATTAGCTATTTTGCTAACCCTTTATGTTTCAGGTTGTTTAATTCATTGAAAGGAAGGTCTGTCTTACTAAGTAACAGACAAAGGACACGGAGAAAGATCCAGAACAGTCCAGAAAAAGAATTTTCAGAGTAATAAGAAGGAGGTATAGAAAATTAGGGTCTTCCAAAGCAGTTGGATTTTTTAAAAAATCAATATTTTTCATGCTAAATAAGTTGAAACGTGCCATTTTGAGTTAAACTTGGATCATTCACATGTTTTATTTCAATTGTTAATTTTAAATCTTGTTGTATTTGTAATAAAAGCACAAAGAACATTTGGAAGGAAGAAAAATTTTCAAGCTTAAAAAAAATCTAAACACACTGTTCTGAAAAATGTTAACATGATATGAAATATCATAAGAAGCTAAAAAGTAATTTAGTCAAAGCCAGCAGGTTCCAACAATATCTCAGATGAGAAATAATGAGATATTTCCCCTTTGGGGTGATGAGCTTATACATTTAGGGAATAACAGAACTCCAAAACTATTGCTAGTAATCAAAATAAATATAACCAAAATATGCCCCAAATCCATCTTGTTCAAATACCTAATAAAAGACAAACTAGATAAATTTTGTGATGCATGTCAGAGTCTTGATGCATGTCCAAGAGACATTTTCATCCATTTTCTGTGCCACATGGACTCCTCTAGAAATATTATAACTTTTTTTTTTTTCAAAACTTTGATAGAATAAGTGGATGTTTTCTCTGAAAGAAAAAAAAAATAATAAAAAAATAAAAATCAAACACTCAAGCTAGGATTTGGCTGAATAATAAATGAAGGAGTTTATATGTACACCAAGTGCCATAGCTGCAGTTAGACCAAGTAATGCTAAGGGTGGGATTTAGCTGCTTGTGTGGAGGTGGCTGGTTCTATCTGAGCTTCTGCAAAGCATCCTACTCAATCTGATAATTCAGAAGGGTACAAATCTTTCAAAGACCTTCTGTCACATCTACATGTACTTTACAGTCATCGTGAATATCTTTGGTCTCCACACATGCCACAAGCTGTGGACATTCAGGCCATCAAAATAGGATTAAACTCCTTTAAATGCCAAGCTAAGCCTAAAGAAAACATCTACACTTGAACAGCTGATGCGTGCCTTGTATTTTGCTATACATGGCTACCAAAATATAGGTCTTCCTAATGTGAATTAAATCCCACCTCTGTTATTCTAAAATTTGAATTTTTTTAATTTTTTTTTTTTTTTAAATTTGGCTTAATCTAAAAGCTCAATTTTTAGTAGGCCAACATCAAAAACAATCTTTAGGTTAGCAAGCCAATTCTTATTGTTTCTTTGTGGGTTTGTGGTCTTGTTTCTAAAAAAAGAAAAATAAATACACCACCCCCCTCCCCCCCAAAAAACCCCAAAATTTTACTTGACTTGAAGTCATTGGAGAACTGAAAGTCTATCATTTGCCCAGCTAAACACTGGCAGCCACATCTGAGGGAATTAATGGTGGCTCAAAAATGATTTCCCTAAATCTTGTGCTGCTTAGCACAGTCTTAATGTGTCAAAGTTTGTCCTTTTTTCACATGTATCACAATATTAGGCTTTCCCAAAGGTATTGTGTTTGTTTTCAGTTGTATGAGTACCTTTAGCTAGCAACTTAGAAATTATTGCTTTGAAGTACTAAAACCCACTAATAAAACAAGAAACAAATAGTTGACTCCTTAGCTTATAACTTTTTTTGATGTAGTTTTATGCAGTATATCCCTGAGTGCTTCCTACGTACAATCCCTAATTTTAAAAATCAACATTAACTGTTCTACACTGAAGAATTACCTGTAATTACCAATATTTTATAATTACAGGAAATAATTACAAATTGTTAAAAAGTCTTTAAAGTTTAAGTAACTTTTTTTCCGCTAACATCCTTGCAGCCTAATTTGAATTCTTCCCAAGGAAATTGGCCATGTAGGATTGAATTACAGCAATAACAACTGAAATTAAACTGCTTATCTGGGTAATCATAATTAGATCCCCTTGTATTCATGACTATATGATGTGCAGTTTCATCAGGTTTTTCTTACAGTCAGCTTTATTTGATACATATTTAAGCAAGAGCTAAGGAAATTGAAAAGAGGGTATTTTATGTAAGACAACTTTATGCTTACGGTAAATCCACAGGAGAGAAATGTTTCTATGTCTTTGTTGAAAATTTAGATTCTCTGAACACATTTTGGATCATCCTGTGGTCAACAAAACCCTCTTTGAAGCGAGTCACAAGTAGCCCAATTAAAATTGCATTCAAACTAACTTTTCCACTGCAATAAAACCCACATGTTCAAAATAATTTTGTGTTCCATTCTAAAAGCACACAGTTGCTTTAAAAATGTGCTTTCCTTGAAGGAAAATGTTTCTTCCCAAACAAATGTTTCCAGTTCCTCAGCATGTTGTTTTAATTCATTTCTGTTATTTATCTAGAACTATTTCTCTGGTGTGACACTTGTAAATGGGCTTTTCTTCTACACCAAAAGGAATACAGACTCTCACCAATAGGCTACATTAGGTTGCAATTTATGACTCTTTCCTAAGGCCAGTTATTTTGACATAATGCTATTTTACCTTCTTTTTATGTGTCTTGAACTTGTGTCAATGTTTACACAGAGAGGCTCAACAGGGCATCAGTTCCAATATTAGTTTCAGTGCTCTAATAAATCTCATTTCTATGGATACTGCTCCAAGTCAGACATTTTCTATACTGATCTTTGGTGATATTGTTACAATGGAAACTCTGGAAAGGAAATAATTGGCATTCTTTTCCAGTGAGAGGGACTGAAAAAAATAAGCTAAGAAGCTCAGGAGCTTCCTAAATCCTGAGAAGCAAAGTCATGAACTTTCACTGTCTGACATGTCACCGTGTTACATAGCTCATGACAGAAATTACATTCATTTAACCCTTCCATACTCCCACCACCATGGAAACTCCAGCTGTCTGATCAACAAGAAGTGAAGTTTTCCCTCAGTATTTGCTGCTATTTCTTTTAGCAAAAGTGATGCTTCTTTTAGCAAGCCTTGTCCACTGCCAAGCTTGCTGCAAGGACTGACAAGTTACTTGAAAACATAGGTTTAAATCTTTGAAAAAGCTCTGATATTACATGAGTTAGGACAAAACATAACTTGCAAATAATAAATCTATAGTTATTTCCAGGTAAGTGATCATTTATTTTCCACTGGGGAATACGGAAAGCTGAAACGATTTTGATCAACTGCTTCTGTTTTGGTAAGATTTGAAATAAAGAAAAAAAACTTTGCCCCAAGTCTGTTATGAGAATACTTCCTTATTTTTACTGCTGGATAAGTGTTGTTTATTCTTATGGTGGCATACTCAGAGAGACTATTTAAATATTTTCTTTCTCTTTAGAGAAAGAGATATTCTGTTGCTCATGAAATAATTTTCTTCCACGTTACAACCCATTCTCAGTTATTTTTGGACAGTAATGTGTTCTATTAGCCAGTTTGTAGTTGAATTTTTTGTGCTTCCAGCTCATAATTTGCATCTGATCTGACTTTCACATCGCACAGCATCTTGCCTCACACCTCTAAAATGAAGAGAAAATAATTCAAGCTTGTTTCAACTCCAACGATTTTAATGCAGGAACCACACGACATGAAACTGAAAATCCAACTAGTCCAATTATTCCATCAACAAAACCTTTTAATTCAGGTGAACTTTGCTAATTGTACTGGCCAAGACCTTGGCCAGTAAACGGGATCAAACCTGTGTAGCCCAGTAAAGGTCCTGTTCAGCCACAGCATGGCTCCAGCTTTCTGAGTTCTGTTTTTCCAGCTTTACAGTACTGGAGGAACACAGATCCAGCCAGTCCCAGGCTTACTTCTACACAAAACATCGAGTACAGATACACACCCTCACCCCCATTTCAATTAAGGCCTTTTGTAATTTGCAGCCATTACATCAGAGACCCACTGGGACCGTGATAGACCAAGTAAAACTTTTTCATTGCAATACAAGGCAGAAGGAATGTGAACTGGCTGCTTCTTTTCACACTACTGTGAAAAAAAAAAAAAAAAAAGCAAACCCAAACCTCATTTCAAAACAATTTTTCTCCCTTTCAGCCCCCAAGTTGCATCATTCAATTCCTTACTCACCCTTACAGGTCGCCTGGAACTCAATGATCTTGCACAATAAATTAACAGGTTTTGGTTGCTTGGTAACCATAACCTCTTGGTGATTTATGAGGAGTCAAGCGTTGACAGGAAAGAGGTGAATATTCTAATTTGCAGTGTCTTGGGGACCATTTCTTTGCAGGTTTATGATCTGTGTTTTTAGTACACACACACGTTTTCCCATTTGTACAAATCTTAATGCTCCCTTGTCCCAGTGTGGCAGCCACGCATCTCTCCATGAGTATTTATGCTCATACAGGTAGATTCTTCTGCAGCTCATCTAGAAGCCTCTGAAAACACATCCTTTAAGTAAATTCATGTGTAAGGGTAAGTAGGGAATGGGTAGGTCTTTTAGATGTTAATTTTTTATTCTGACTTCTCAGTCAGGAAAAAAAAGATGGTAGATTTTCTGTATTCCTAGCTGTACTAAGTGATAACTCATGTTGGTAAAGAACTGTTATCAAGTGATACATTTCCAACTTTTTTTACTTTAAAAGGCTTAAAAAGAAAAAAAACCTATCCTGTGTGTTGCCAATGTATTTTGCTTTCAAAAAAACTACAAAAGCAACCAACGAGCACGGCAGGACTGTACGAACACAGCTCCAAAGACAAGATGAAACAGAAGCAAGTGGCTAAACGCAACACTAGCGTTCCTGTCAAATTATTAAATAACTAATTCATTAAAGCCCAGAGCCAAATGAGAAAAGCTGGCCATTTGTGCATGTAGACACACTGTAGTTAGGGTAATTGGGACCAGCTGTTGTACTGTGCTGCTTCTGGAAGAGATCCAACGCTGTTTGAAGGCAACTCCACGACGTGGAGGCAGGCTGCAGAGCC
>NW_008580978.1:0-19745 GCF_000691845.1 Merops nubicus | reverse complement strand
GCTTCCACCCTTCAAGCCCTTTATTGCCTCAAGCAGTTTATCTGACAGCTACGATGGCTGGAGCTCCATCCAGCTCATCTAGCAATCATAAACCAGATGGAATGATTGGACCTAGAATTATTTGGTGGTAAACACATAACTGAAACCTCTCCCCGTAATCCATTACAGAAGGAGTTTTACCATTCCAAAACACATACCCACTTTTGTATGCTGTTATATCAGGGCTAAAAAAATGTTTATGTAGATTAAAAAGGCAAAATAGGATGAAAAGTAAGCTTTTTAATTACACATTTTCATATTTCTGGTCCCAAGTGTTTTCCATTGGGAAGAACTAACTATTGCAAAACCTCGTTTTTAAACTTGGTAATTTAGATATTATTGCACAGCACAGTATGAGAGCTCACATAAATGCAAGCTATAAAAGGTACTGCAAGAGCATCTGAATAAGACTGCATATTATATAATTTTTTTTTTTTATTCCACGACATATATTTGGGTCAAAACCAAAAAAATTATTTGGGGAAAATACTACAAGCCGTACAGCAGTAGGTGAATTCCTTAATTAAACTAATTTCCAAACAACAAAATCTAGTAACAATGAAAGTGTTACGTAGCTTATATGCTCCATGTAAATTTATAAAGCGTATACTTTTATATCCTTTATAACAACATTCTTGTCTGAGGGGGAAAAAAAGAGAATTACAGCAGATGTGTGGCATTTTAACTGAGATTCAGAGGTGTAAGGAACTCCAAGCATCACTGTCCTACAATTTTGTGTTAGTATTTTGCCAAAGAATGGACAGGAAACACCTGGCTCTACTTTTTCACCTGCCTCAAGCAACAGATTATGATGCTGAAGTTCTTGGCATTTTTCTGCTTTTGAAAGGACTGGAACTGGCAATGTCCAGAATGAAAGAGCATTTGGGGGGAATGTGGGAATAACATACAATAAAACTCCCAAACACACTCAATAAGCCTTGAAACTAAGACAATTCTCAAATTTAAAAAACAAACCCCACAAAACCAAACAAATCCCTATGCATTTCAATTTTTGACCCTTGAATGAAGTTTTCATTTTTCAGCTTGAACTTGAGGTTTTTTTAATTACTTTTTTATTCTTTTAATTGCTTTTCATCTCTGATAAAAATTTGCAGAAGGGATGGACACAACAGCTCTAGACTGCCACACACAACAGTATGTTCTACCAAGAGCAATGCTCTATCCTTCAAATCAGTCAAGCCATATCAACACAGACCTGTACAACACCTGAGCTCTTTAAAGTTGGAATTGTTAACTTGATTTAATTGTTAATTGTTGTTTGAATTAAAAGCCTTAGGCATAAATACACTTTAAAGAAAATTAATGTAAAATATTAAAATCATATTTTCATTCATAAATAAACCCCCAGTCACTGCCAAAGACATTTTCCTCACGAAAATAATTCTCAGGATTATAATCTGAAATATATACCAAGAATCAACACAAAATACAACACTCCAGCAAGTGTGTAACTCAGCAATGCAGAGCAGATATTTCTAATATTGGAATCAAGCTTCCACTTTCCTCAGTTTTTCTTATCTTAGAAAATAAGCAGGAAAGTAACACAACTGAATCCCTATAACTCAAATATTTCCCTCAAAGGAGGGACAGCCTTGCTTGTAAATAAAATTCAAGAGCCATCACACTTAAAAGGTAACGTTAAAAAAAGTCTCAAGCCATACAAATTACAGGAGAAACACCAGCTAATAGATATATTTAGCCCATTTTAGCAAGTAGAAGTATGCATGACAAATCACAGAAACACTGTGCCAATATCATCTGCCCATTCTGAGAGGAGCACCACAGCACTCCAAGAGCAAGCCAAGAAACAAGCTGCAACTCAGCAATCACCAAATGAGGCCATGACACCATCTCTCCAGGAATAATAGAAGTATTAGCCTTTTAATAAGCTCTGAATACTCTGCTTCTGGAATGACTCAGCTACAGCAGTCATCACACTTTTCCAAAAAATAGCTGTGTGTGCTCCCCACCCTTCAGAGAAGATTCAACCTTCGCATGTTGGGTGTTGTCAGCCACAGCCCAAGTGGTCAGCACAACAGAAAGGGCCTTTATTTTCTACCTCTGCTGCAAGCACAGCAGGAAAGGGTTTCCTTTTCCACCCCTAGATGCTTCAAATGAGCTTTCTGAATGCTACATTTCTTCTTGTAACACAAAATACCTCCCATCTTGGACATCTAACTTTAAAAGATTGTGTATTACCTCTTGGAAACCTGACCATGAAAAAGTGTTTAAACTCTTGTGTTTACTTATGTACTACAGTAATCTTATACCCCATTTTCCATTTATTTTTAAATCATGACAAATTTACATTTTCTCCTAGGTAGAGAACTTGAGTTTTACTTCTCTAAATTTTAAGTATCTATCAAGAACTGGTTGTCACATAGGGCTGACGAGTTTAAAGAGTGCTCTGAAGAACCTGTGCTAGGCTATACTGGGAACAAACCCATCTGGGATTTGGAACAGGGAGAGAATTGGGTTTTTATTTTGACAGGTTCTGCAAGCAAAGAATAAATACTGTTCTGCAATGAGCTGAAAATAAAGTTTCCAGTTAATTAGTAAGAAAGAAAAAAAAATTGTGAAATGAAACTAAGTTTTTTTCCCTACTGCAAAGTCTCTGAGAAGAAAGAAAGGAGGTTAAAGAGATGATTTTACAGTTTTGGGAGACTGAAGAGATGATTGTGCAGTTTTTCTACTGTGCATTGTCCAGAAGCATCATGTTTCTTTTTCATTTTTAACACATAAGTCAATTATGTTCTAGTCAGACCTTGCTCACATGGGGAAAAACACCTGAACCTATGCAGAATCTCCATCCAGGCCCTTGCTGCTGAACCTTAGTGCTGCAAGAGAAAATTATGGATCCTTCTTCTGTAGAGGTAGAGTATTAACTGCAAGCTGTTCCTTGAAACTCTTCAATGTGCTGCATTTTCAAAACTTGTTTATTTTAAAGAAAAAACAATAGAGATGGGTTTGGTGGGGGGTTGTTTTGTTTAGGGTTTTTTCAGTTTCAAGAAATACTATATTCTGGATTACAGACAAACATGTACACTAAACCTGAAGATGGTTTTGTCCCATAAGATTAATGTCTTCTAGAAAGCAGAAGAATGTGAGGAGATCCTACATCCATGTCTTCTCTACTGTTGACAGTTGAATGAGTGGCACCCTCCTGCAAAAATCTCAAACACGGATTGCAAAACAGGAGAGTCTCTTGCTCTTGTCTCTACTCTTTCAAGTACAGAAATCCTTGAGAAAGTGTCTGACTTTAGATCGAGGTCTTGACTGAATAATGATCTCAAATTGTGGCTGATTTTAGATCTAGGTACTACTTATTTACTACAAATTGAAGAGAACATACATGGCTAAACAGAAGTACTGCATTTAATACAGGAAAATAAACTATTTTCTATTATAAATACTATCTTTTTGTGCTGAAAGCTCCCCATGAAAAATATGAAAATGAAATCTGATTTGCAGAGCTAGAAATCTAACCAAGGCCAAAATGACACGGATGTAAGTTTGAGTTGATGGCAATGCAAGTAGGAGTCTTTCAGAGCCTATTTTAAGTGTTTTCCATACAGCAGAAAAGAACTTATGCTTAATGATCATCTTTTGTAATGATAATTGTTATTCTTGATTTCCTATAAGAAGCAATTTTAAACTTATGTTGCCTATTTTAAAGCATGGATTTATTCTATATTACTAATTAAATATCACAAGGTCCACAGAGCTAAAGATGTTAAAGATTAAGGATGAAATCACTGATCACTGGCTCAATATATCAGGCTACAAATGCTTACCTGATACCAAGTTCCCAGCCACAGAGAACACACTCCAAAGCATGTAGTGTTAGTATTCATCTAAGCAGGCAGGTGTTTACAGAGAAAGCACACAGCAGCATACAGCATTTCATCAGATAACCCTCAGACCTTGCACTGGTCACCTGAAAGCTTGAGCAAATGCCATGGCCAACAGGGTGCCCAGAGAGGAGAATAAGGGAAGGTAGATCCTTGTAAGGTCTCCTGTGTCAGGATAAAACAAGCAGTTCCTTTCACCCTGGAAATTTAGGCATGTGCTGCAGAACAGTGCAGTCAGTGGTACTTTCCTACCTCAGTAAGGAAAAAAGCAGGGTTCAAACAACTATTTTGCTTTGTTTCTGGAAGATTTCTGAATGATCTCTTTTTTAGAAGAATTTCTTGGTGTTTTTCAAGATGTAGGAGCTGTTAATTTAATATTTCCATATGTAAATCTCAAAACAACATATGAACTTGTAATTAAGGTTATCATTATATCTGCCTCCTCTCCCCACTCCCCATTGTTTCATGGGGTTTTTTTGTTTGTTGTTGATTGGTTTGGGGTTTTTAGGCATCTCTTGCATTAGGTCTATTGTCTGGGCAGCACTTCTGTCTCTCTAATGTCTATTCAAGAACATGGTAAGATGTCCAGCAAAGGAACCAGGTATTTTCCTTGGGTTTGTGAGGGAGTTCTCCTTGTAGGCATCTCTTGCATTAGGTCTATTGTCTGGGCAGCTCTTGTGTCTCTGTAATGTCTGTTCAAGTGCATGGTAAGACATCCAGCAAAGGAACCAGGTATTTTCCATGGGTTTGTGAGGGAGTTCTCTTTTTGTAAGAGTAGACTAGGAGCTCCTGTAACTTCAGATGCAGAGCTGCAGGATAGAGCACCAATCCTTTTCCCATTTAGTGTTGCATTAGGTCTATTGTCTGGGCAGCTCTTGTGTCTCTGTAATGTCTGTTCAAGTGCATGGTAAGACATCCAGCAAAGGAACCAGGTATTTTCCATGGGTTTGTGAGGGAGTTCTCTTTTTGTAAGAGTAGACTAGGAGCTCCTGTAACTTCAGATGCAGAGCTGCAGGATAGAGCACCAATCCTTTTCCCATTTAGTGACCCTGCTGTCAGGATAAGCACAAAGCATGAGAAGCATTTATCCCTCCACCCTGAGTCACACAAGGAAAAATGATGGAAAGAATGTAGGGGAAATAGCTGTAAATATGTACAGACACACCACCTTGCATGGAAGGTCATCTGGCAGCTTGGGTATGCAGTTCAGACCTGACACCTAGGTGAGTGCTCTAAACAGACCTGGATTCCCAAATATCTAACAGATTCACATTCTGTCCCCATGAGCATCTCATACAGAGCTTAACACGCAGTGTTAAGGAGAGTTTCTGCAGCAGCCTTTTCAAATCTCAGATGCAAGAGAGAAATTCTGGTTAGGAGGTGCTGAATCCAGCATCTCCACAGAGGCAAGGCTGCCACTGTTCCCAGGTCACTCCAGCCTGTAACTTCAGATGCAGAGCTGCAGGTTAGAGCACCAATCCTTTCCCCATTTAGTGACCCTTCTGTCAGGATAAGCACAGAGCACGAGAAGCATTTATTCCTCTACCCCGAGTCACAAAAATGATGGAAAGAATGTAGGGGAAATAGCTGTAAATATGTACAGACACACCACCTTGCATGGAAGGTCATCTGGCAGCTTGGGTATGCAGTTCAGACCTGACACCTAGGTGAGTGCTCTAAACAGACCTGGATTCCCAAATATCTAACAGATTCACATTCTGTCCCCATGAGCATCTCATACAGAGTTTAACACGCTGTGTTAAGTGAGAGTTTCTACAGCAGCCTTTTCAAATCTCAGATATAAGAGATAAATTCTGGTTAGGAGGTGCTGAATCCAGCATCTCCACAGAGGCAAGGCTGCCACTGTTCCCAGGTCACTCCAGCCAGCAGCAAGGCTGAGCAGGTATTCCCAAGAGGTACAGGTATGAACATGTTTATAACACACAGCCAACCACACAGATCAAATACTCAGCACTCATAAGCACCAACAGCACCAATGGCCTCAGGCCGTTCCCCTCTCTGACAGTTCAGGATGAAGGTCTCTGGATGGAAAATACACAGATATATCTGCATCCCTGCAGTAGCTGGGCTTAGACAATTTGGTCCATCCAGAACGTGTTCCTGGACCTCCAGTTTTGGCACCCAAGGACCACAGCCCTACCCAAGCTGCTGGTGCACAGCAACACAGATCCACACAGCTTATCCCTCCAGTAGCTGGCCTCCTACACAGCCTACTCACTTGCAAACGCTTGCATCCTCTCATCTCCAGTCCCTCACACCCAGAGGGAGATGCACATGAGGAGGCCTCAAACAGTCTCCAGATTCCAAGGTCTCTCTAGTAGCCAGCTCCTGCAGCCTCACTCCTGGACATCCCTGGGCTCCCAACACACTTGTTCCATTTTTCATGCATTGCCCCCAGGCCATGGGGCTGACCATCCTCCTGGGACAGCCTCAGGAGGAGGCACATCAGGGTGCTTATCCATCTGTGAAGATTATGGGTGTTCTCCCACCCACCTTTGCTCCCCTGCAGTCCTTCCCCTGCATGGGTGGGAGCCTTTTGTCTCATAACCAAACAATAATTGTTCTGAAGGAGGGAAGAGTTTGTGAGAGAAATCAAATTATCAGGATATGACTAGTGTTTTCAGATGGGCTCATTAGTAGATTGAACAACCATAAAGCTACTCCACATGGAAGTCAAAGGATGCATCAGTTCAGCCATCCAAGCCATAGATTCAGTTCAAGCTGAATCTGAGCATACCAAAAAAAGTGAATTTCTATGACACTGCATACTCTCTGAACCATGAAAGTAATCTCATTGCAAAGTATTTGTAAGCATTTTTGGACACTGTTAAATTTTGTAGAAAGCAAATTAGTTACAGTTGTAGGAAAAAAAAAATCTGAAATGTCAACAATACAAGCTTTTTGTTGATTGCAAAAGACATTTTCCATCTGGTCTCAAGCATGAAAATATCCTGAAGTAACCTGCATATGCCAAAGCTCAGCTGAACTGAACGATAACGTAATCCCACAAAAGTCCCCAAACAGGGAAAAGCCTTTTAATTTAAGGTTAGATCCTTCTTCCACTGAAGTCAGTAACAGAACTTCCATTGACTTATTTGGCAGGACAGGTCTCAAAGTGATCCAGTATAATCACTTTTGATAAGGAGTCACAAACACAGATACACACACAGAAGCAATAGGCTACATACATTTGGGGCAAATAATTGGCATAAATAAATATACAATGACATTCCATCCCATTAATACTTGAGCTTTACAGTCAGAATACAGCTGAGATGAAATAGTGCACTGAAACAATTTATAAGAACCACAGTTACTAAAAAAGACTCTTTTCCAATTGCAGAGAGGAGAAAGAGTTAGAGAGAGTTGCAATTTTAATGATAAACATTTTCCCCCTCATTATAGCTTAAATTAGGTGGAATCACAATCTATTGCCTCCTACAATGTACACAATAAAAGGAAATTACAATAAGTCTTTACAAAAATGCTCATAAACACACTTGTGGTTCTCCAAATGGATCTTGTAAAGCATACAGAAAATGGATATGAGACTCTTGCTATCAGCCAGTGCACAAATGGACTGTAATAGGGACTAAATTAGCCATAATAGTATAACAGAGAATATATTTAGATATTAAAAATGAGAAAATGAATATTAATTACTCTAAATAGTAAGGATATAAATCTCAATAATAGTGATGAAGCCAGCAACAGTCTTTGTTTTATTTATTCATCTTAGGTAATACTTTGAATAAGATTTTACATTTTTCAGCTCCAGCTTGCTGATTTCTTTGTCCACATCTAGTTTCTCCAGTTTGTTATTTTCTCAGAAGTGCTTTGTAGATCTGCATAGAGGACACAGCAGATGGTTTAGGAGAACACGTTGGTTCTGAACAGGAAGAGACAGTAAATTTCTTCCCATCATCAGCAATGTGTGATTATTTTCAAAGTGCAATAAAACATACAGATGTGCTTTTGATGTTCATTTGAATGCAGTATTTTCTTCCAAATTATTTTCTGCTAAACTCGAAGTACTAGGTTCCATCCTTTTAAATTTATTTCTTTTCCACCGTTATAGTAGAAACTGTGTGTTCAGAGGTTTAAGTACCTTTGGTTTTATAGACTAATTCCACACTCCCAGAGGCCAATTTGCACCAAAGAGACATAACTCATCTGCAGAAGTGCTTGTTTACATATTCTTAACTAAAGAAACAAGAGCCAAGCAAATCTTCTGACCACTCAGATAAAAAGGTCATTATCCAGGAAAAAGGGAAAAATATTTTGAGACTCACATCATTTATCTCAGCTATTACAATATTGTTTTAACAAATTGCTAATTGCCAAGTAATAAGCTATCCCTCCAGGCCTAGTCTTTGGAAGGATGTGGGACACGTGGACAGTGTCTTGGAGGAAAAGGAACAGCACCCAGTATCTTAGTCAGCCAAGCCACATACCCTCAAGGACTCCCTTATTATTTTGGGAGGACCAGGAGGAGGAACTCAGCAGTGCTTTTTGCAGTACTGCTCTTTGGAATCCAACATATTTCCATGCACATGGGCTGACACACAAAAAAGTGAAATAAACTCCTCACTTCTACATTTGCTTTTGAGAGGAATCCAAGTGTTTGACATTGCCAACAGACTCGTCAGGTCCCAGTGCTAAGGTCTGGGTAATTCTTCTATGGCTATATTGGGGGGGAGAATTTTTCCTCCCTTCAGAGTCGGTCACAGTTGAGTTCTAAATTCATAACTGGAACGTAATTCACACAGCAATTTACATGCACCAAGAGATTATGTGGCCTCACTCTGGAATGCTGCGCCACAAAGGAAGTTTCTATAGTTATTTAAAGCAAGCAAGCCTTTCCCCAGCTATTAAAGAAATTTAATCTTCTTATCCCTATATGGAAGCAGTCTTTCTTTATATTAAAAAAAAAAATTAAAAAAAGACCCTTGCACCATCCTATCCCCTCACCATTAAGTTTTCTGTTCTATTTTGCTTTGGCAAAGAAATTGTGAAGGAATGTGAAAAACTTTTATTGGGTGTTTATTATTAATTACAAAGATAATGAAAACCAGCAAAGTTAACGGAAAAAATGTATCCCTGGGTTTTGGGTTAGATTTTCCTTTTCCCATGGGAAACTCTGTAAGAAAAGGACAAAGAGGAAGCAATCTGCAAGGTTTCTCAGATGGTTCCAGCAGGGCTGACAGAGTTATTTTCTACTCCCCTCCCTCACTGAACAATCTGATGCCTGTATCTTGTAAGCTGCACCAATGTCACCAAGAGTCAGGTGTATTTTTCAGGAGAAGAATTTGTTCAGGCTTACAGGGCTTCCTCCACCACCAGCTGCTCATGAAGACCACAGCATAGGCAAGTTTATTACATTAGGCTGATTAACAGCATCACAAACAGGAGAAGCTGCCAGTTCCTCCTAAATTCCTCCTTTCATAAATGGGTGAGAAGGGTGTTAACAGGAAAAGATCACCTAAATCAAAAACCTTGTCCCAAAAAAAGCTTCCTCATGATGCCTTCTATTGATTTTTCAATGAATTTGAGAGATAGATTACAAGTTATTAAATCTAAACACCTCTTGGATGTTTTGCTAGGAGCTGTCCTAAATGCTGCGTTTGTGTAGAGTATCCTGATCAGTGTTCCCACTACTATAAAGACAGCCACAGAAAAAGGGATCAGATCTCTCTCCCACAAGAGCAAATCACATCCTTCAAACACATCATTCTTTGTTCATGCATCTCATCTTGGAGATTCTTGTGGTACTCCAGCACAATTCCAAGAAGAAATCAAACACCTTCTGCACAAATGAAAGGATATCTGATTTATAATAAAATTCTAACATCACAGAGCACTCAAAAAAATGCCACTAGTCCAAAGTGCTTGTGAATGACCACATGGTTACAGGTGCATTATCAGGTTATCTACTTTACTAAAAGTGATAGAAAAATATCATCTCTTTCATCAAAAGAAGTTTTACCTTCAGCCTTTTTGGGTTTTTAATACTAAATAGTTATAATCCAGGAATCCTATGTAAGAAATGAATGCATTTTGGAGCTTTATGTAGGGTAAAATAAGAAGCAGATAAACCACGATCATGCTTAATTGACATAAACACCTTTATACACACGGAAGGTTAAATCTGATATTAATTGTTGGGCATGCCAAGGGGGAAATAGCAATGTTGAATTACTATTACATTGTGTGGACATATTATTTCCCATGCCAAGGTTTCAGCACAGCTGAGTTCCCTGATGTGAAAGGATCTAGAAGGCGTGTTTCACTTCCCAAGAGTTTTACTACAGGCCATAAAAATTTTATCTTGATATTCCAAATGCTACTTTATTTTTAGAAGTGGTAAGAGAGCCATGTGTATTCCTTATCACGTCCATAGGGATGAAAGGTCAGAAGCCATCCTTAAAAATAAAACATCATTCCAAGCTTCTAAGGTCTACAAGTCATTAAGAAATGATCTTTCATCATGGCTTTCCTCAGCTGTAATAACATAAACTATGTGTTTATCTTTTTTAGCCTTTATTCCAGCCTCTGCAGTTGAGAAAACTTACTTCTCTGCTGTGTTTCACAGCCTGAACAACAATTATGCTGCTGGAGGAGGAATGCTCACCATAAGAAGAGTGTTTTGGTAACCAGTGGACTTGTCTCATGGTGCCTGGTGAAACTCTGGTGATTGCCAGGGACACTCTCCACCAGCCTTAGCTGCTCAGTACATCTCTAAGAGTGCTCTATTGCCACTCACAATTGTATGGTTTTCTACAGGACAGCTAATTTAAACTTTTTTTTTTTGTTAGAATATTGCAGAAAGTTCATTCATCACTAAATTTCTTAAGAAGATGCTCTTTCAGTCAGCTAGAAAAAATGTTCTCAGGTCTCTCACATTAAGTTTTATATTTCACAGGTAACTATACTCCTCCTTGACAGTTTCCTATAGTCAATAAGAGCAGTGGCTTGGAGCATGTGACACCTTCAGGTGTTGGCACTGGGAAAAGCAGAGAGAAGCAAACACAACGAGTTTCAGTAATTTAAAGCACCTACTGCACTCCTTAGAGATCACAGCCTCAACATGCCATTGCCAAAATCCGTTTCTACTCTCAAGAAACTCCAAGTTTACTGAGCACATTTCCCCACTTCCAACAAACCAAGCAATTTTGTAGGTAGCTGGTGGCAGCCAAAGCCCCACAGTGAACAGTGAGAAAAGCACCTACCTGTTCTACAGGTGACCAAAAGCACAGGGAAGCTCCTCTAGGGAAGCCAGGGGACAGCAGGTCCCACCAGCACTCCAGCAAACATTGATCAAGGGCAAGAAAACAAGGCACATCTTAATTACAGGGAAACAAAAAAGCATCTCAGGTCAAGAGATGGGTGTTAAATAGGTCTCCAGGCCAATGGCCAAGGCTGTGGGTGGGACCCCCAGGTGAGGCTGCTCAGGGCCAGTAGCACCTAGTAGAGCCTCTCAGGCCCTGACACTTGCAACTGAGAAAGGAAATTTGCTGTGAAGTTTCATAACACACAGCGTGTCTGGAAAAATCTAATCTTAGTCCTAACTTTTAGCCAAAAATGAGCACCAGGAGAGTTATTTATCAATCTTTTAAGAAACAGCAGGTTCAAAATCCAAAGCAAAGAAGTAATAAATCAGAATGCTGGGTAAAAAAGACTCTAAAGCAAACAATAACTTTCCCACCCCTTCAATCAGATCAGATTATAATTTAAAAATCATGTTTTACTTAATTCTTAATAAAAAAGACAATCAATGCTAAGAAAGAAAATAGTTTATCAAAACAATCTCTTTAAAATTTAGAGCTGTAATTACAAATGCAGACTCAATTAAGAACACACAGTTGAAGTAAAGCTTTTCATCCCATAGCCCAAAGTTATTTATTGAATGATGCTGTCTAGTTACAACTCTAAATCTTCATCTCAGCTGTACCTGGGAGACATAATTCTTAAATGAAGTAATCCAGACTATTAAAATTTCAGGAGAACTTTCCAGAGAGAAGGAGCCCCTCACAAAATCCTAATCTCAGTTTGTGCCACAGGCTTTTTGCTGGTGTAAACCCTTTCATTTGACTTGATGTATTCATGTGCTTGTAAAACCTACAGCCACTGTTTAAAACACTTGGGAACTGTAACAGTGTGGCAATGTCATGGCAGCCACAACCCCATATCTGGGAAATAAAATGATCTATATATAGGTATATTATGGGCAAATTTCACAGGGCATAAAAATATGGAGCAATATGTTAAATGAGGATGTTTCCCTGTAATGTAGTGGGGCATGTGTTGAAGTTTTTGGATGCCTGTCCAGTTTTAGACTTGATATTATTAATTCCTTTCATTCCTTTGCTTTGTTGTTTTTTTGATTTTGTTGGTTTTTTTGTTGGTTTGTTGTTTTGCTTTGTTTTTTCCTGAGACCAAGCACTGCAGGATACTCATACCCACAGCTCTGCAGGCAGGTCAGGAGCTCACTGTATGTGTCCACACAGCCTCCTAGGCCTCCTCTACACTAGTTATGAGGGTATCAAGACAGAAGCCAACTTAGTGCCTTTCCTTTGAGGATGTAGTGCTAAGAGTACCATGCTGCAATCTATTTCCTAGCAGGTTGGTGTGCTGTACACAATCAGGTATGTGAAGCAACGGAGGGAGATGTTAGTACTTGCCTCCATCTCAGTTTAGTGTGAATTTGACAGCTATTTATAGTGAAAGCACAAAGGGTTGAAAGTCGGAAAAGGTATCTGTAACAAATCAAACACAAATCTATTAAAAGTTAAAAAAATCCTGTCTCATCATAAAATAGAATCATAGAATCCTTTAGGTTGGAAGAGACCTCCGAGATCATCAAGTCCAACCATCAAGCCAACACTACTAAGTCCTCTGCTAAAACAGATCAGAGTCTGTCAGGGTTGGAAGGGACCACAAGGATCACCCAGTTCCAACCCCTCTGCCATGAGCAGGGACACCTCCCACTAGATCAGGCTGCCCAGAGCCTCATCCAGCCTGATCTTCAAGACCCCCAAGGATGGAACCTCAACCACCTCCCTGGGCAACCCATTCCAGGGTCTCACCACTCTCATGGTGAAGAACTTCTTCTTACCAATAAAACATAAGCAAATGGAGCAAGGAGAAGTGTTTTCTGGCAATTTCTGTAGAGAAGAAGCCTTCAAGTATGAGGGTAGTATGCTTTCCACATTGCTCTTCAAACGGAGAATATGGCAGAAGAACAGGATTGAAGATTTGCACAGCTATTGTCCAGCACAGGAGGACTGTCTCCTCTCCCTGCAGATTCCACTACACCCAGGGAGGAAGCCAACACTTCAAAGCCATCAAGTTTTCTCATTTATTAATTTCACTTGAGTCAGAATTTGTCTTTATAAAATCAAAATTTTAGTTGGTTTCTATACCTCAGGGTTTTTTTTTAATACCATTACCGCATCCTTCCCTCTCACAAGTAAAAATAATCTAAAAAAATGTTTGCCATCCCACTGAAAGAGCTATTTTGTTAACTCTCAGATGTCTAATCAGTATTCCTAAAAGCAAAGACACATTGTGCATAGATGTATTATAAAATGAACCAACCCTTCAAGGGAAAGATGTCAAGTTTTGACACGTACAAACATGGGAACTTTCAAAGTTGTGTGTTGGGTTTTTTTTCTTTAAGCTGGCTCCTGTCACCAATTCATCCCACATATGGTTCTTGGGTAAGCCACCTTTTTTGTTGTTGTTTTTTGTTCCTCAAAAAGAAAATCTATGTACCTATCAATCTATGCACAGTATCTATTTAATCTATGGCAACGATTCAACTTTTTTTGTACACAGCTTTCAGTTATTCACTGCTTGCTGTCAAGACTAATGCATGCCTATCAGTTTCTATCAATGCACAGGGGATGAATATGACATTCCATTTTTGCCTGATGTCGCCAGGTCCAGTATGAAATAAAAGCTCAGAGTTTAGGCTAAATCATGCAACTCTGGGCTCAGATTGACGTGAAGCTGCTTGGAGGGAGAATTCAAAGCTCTTTCACAGAGCATGCTGCTTGTGCTTTATTCCTTGGACACAAAGAAGAGTTTGGGTATGTTTATTTGGGGCACATAGGACCCAGGTAGAGTGCCTTGGTGTAAAGGGTGACAATCCTGTTTTCTCTCTCTCTAAACAGCCCAGGACAGAGGGGCAAGTTCCATCTGCTGGGTATGATTTCTTCTAGCTCTACCACAGGGGCAAAATTTTGCTTAAATCAGATGCCTTGTTCTTCTGCTGATGAAAATACTTGTAGGATAGTTGAGTAGGATTTTGCATTCATACTGTACACTCATTTTGTTGTCTTGCAGTAAGCAGTGACCTTTTAGTCAGTTGGAGAGATCATAATTAAATTAACATTAAATTCCTATTCTAGGGAATCCCTTCCAGTTCAGTCTTACATTGAGCCAGGATAGCTTTAAGACACTCACAAAGCTGTGACTTCCCTTTGGTATTTGTCCCAATATTTCACTACACGGAGTAAAATAGCATGGATTGCAGAGATTAGCACTGCTGATTTCTTTAATAAAATGCGTAAAGTTTAATAACTGTCTTGCCAAGCATAAATTATACTCCTTGCTTGATACATATCAAGCAAAAATTATATCTTAGACTGACCTTATTTATTTATTTGTCACTTTGTTTCTTTCTTATTTTTTCATTGTTGCTTTTCAGAACTTCAGTAAAGTCATTGCACTAACTGAGGAGAATGATTTAGAGAAATACTGTAGAGAATTCTGATAGAACTTTTAATTACAGTTAAAATAAAGATGGTAAAACCCATTTGGTTGTAGCTCATGTAGTATTTAAGCTATGGAAAGCCTAAACGATAAAGAGTAACCCTTCCTCTTGCTGTGTTTCTAACCAAAATCTATGGGACTCGTGGCTCAGCAACTAATGCTGGTCAGGTAGAAATAAGGTGAAACAGTAAGACCTATGGCCACCTCCAATTTGAAAACAGGATGCAAGACCTAACAGGATGCAATAAAGAAAAGGTCTTCTAAGGTTGCATCTGAACTTGACATGTGACAAGTCAGGCTACTTTTGCTCTAACTATAGAGGATGGTGTATGCCACTTAAAATACCTTCCAGGAAATATATATATATATATGTGTATGTATGGAAAAACTAATGGCAGATTTTCCTGCTTCCAGACATCTATGTTTAGTCAGTAGAGCATTTTGTGGCTTACTTGCACTGGCAGATGTAGGTGTAGATAGTCATAGCGAAGGTAGTTCTGGAGCATCCATTTACATCAAAAGATTATACTGTTAGACTTCAGTGCCATAGAGAAATTGAGCAGAGATCCATCCATTGTCATGAATGGCATGCTTTGATATCATTCCTGCAGCCAAATCAATTTTGTGATGTAAATAAAAATACTTATTAAATGTATTGTGATGTGGCAGGATTCATTCAAGAGCTGACACAATGCACTCAAACCTATTCTTCATGAATATGGACACTGTGAATGCACAGTGCTTTATAATAATGGGGCCTTGTATGCTATAGATTTGAAAGCTTGCTTTGAACTCCCTGAGTTTATGTCGTGTGAGACAGATTATTAGGAAAGCAGTAATGAGAACAAGAGGAAAAGGGGGGAAATAGGATCTTCTGGCAGGATTCAGAAGCGGTTACTTTGTCTTCTTAGTCTATCATTTCTCAATGTTCTGTTTTTAAAACCAGTCTTTCTTAATCTGTGTTCTTAAGGGGGGTTGTATAGCACTTCTTTTACATTGAGAATATCCTCCTGTGAGTTTACAGCTTGTTTTTCAATGAAGATCTTTTACACTGTATGAACATTCCTAGTCAAATCTCCATAACTCATTTTTGTAATTCTATGCCTATCTTGCACATATCCCATAAAGGAGATGTTCCCAGGGTACTTAAACCAGATATAGGAGTCAAAGTTGCCTTCAGGCTAAATCTAATTTAACAAATTTCATGGAAAAACTACTAGTACTTTTTACAGGCTATGAAACTATCATTACTATTACAATCTCAAAATCAGAATAGCAAAGAAGGAGAAATTCTAATTTCCTCATCTCTAGTGGCAAAAAAATAACTCCCCCTCAAAAAAAAAGGAAAATACACCCAAAAATGACATGTATATTTTACTGTCAAAAATGTAAACGTTGAAAAGACAAAAGCTACACACAGCATTTTTCGTATCAAAAATTTCCTTTGGTTTAGTAAATTATTTTTTTCTATTTGTTGAAGTGATTCACCCTTGGGAAAGAGGAAACAATAGTATTAACTGACAGGGAAAAATAACATTGGTCCAGTCAACATTTATAAAGTTGCTTTTACAGATGCAAATTAGTTTGAGAATTGCAGAACTGAGAATTTTCAATCTTTTTGATGTGCTCTGTACAACAATTACAACTTCGACAAGACCAAGTATTCAAATGTAAATGCTACTATATCTATTAGTAGCCGGGTCAAACGTTCACGTGTGTTTTAACTGCTCAAACTCAGAAGACTTGATTCTCTCTCTTAATTCAAAGCCAAGCTATTTTAATGAAATTCCTGTGTTATTTTCCACTAACAACAGGCTTAATTTCGTATAATTTTTTTTCTAACATGAAAGGATAAATTTTGTAATTAGGTTTTCACTACCTAATTATCATTTCCATGAAATTATCTGTGAAATTAATAGGCATAAAATACTTTTTACAGTGCCTGAGTGGCTTAGAAGAGTACATCTCATTTTCAGAAGAGACTGAAGAGCTCAGATCATATTGACTTTCTGTAGGACAGAGACTTTTAAATCACTGGAGCATTTTTGTTGATAGCAGCTGATTCAGGGTATGAAATGCCAAGGTCTCTCTCTATTCCATCCTTGTTTATTGAAGAAGTTACTGTATACCATTAAGCTTTAGATTAAGCTCATCCATGTATTAAACCAACACATTTATAAGTCGTCTGATCATTTTGGTTCTTTTGGCAGCTGAAAACAAGCACTGCTCTTTTGACACCAAAAGCTAATCAATGGCATACATTGCTGTCATAAAACTACACTGCATGGTGTCTAAATGTATACAAGAAAAGCTTAAATGAAGATATAAGAACCCCAGTAGGAACATCTGTAAATGATACTGTGAGGGGAAGTCAGTAACTATGGCAATGCAGTTGAGACCACTCTAAAGATGAGGAGACTGAATTGTATCAGAGGAACATGGCTGTAAATGCCTCTCTCAGCCACTTCTGAGCCAATCATGACCCAGATTCATTTGGCTGTTAACATTCTGAAATACAGTTATTTTAGAAGTGACTTTATCCTTGTACCCTAGCAAGGCAGGAAAAGATGAAGAAACCGTGTTAGAACTGGAGATCATACTTCTCTTACCAGTAGGTGCCTTGCAAGATTTCTTAAGTGGTTAAATCTGTTTAAACCTTGTTCTGTTCAGATTAGACAGTTCTCAGCCCCATTTAAAGTTTTTGTGTGTCAGTTTTGTGCATTGATGATTCCATCTTGCCATTGCACCTGCAAGCTCAGACTAACATAACTAAATACTTGGAATTTCTAGAGAAATGGTAAAAGAACAAGGTCTTCTGGCACTTTAGGAGGTTTATAAGTAAATAAATTGTGAATTGCTAATATCAGAGCTGATAGACCATTTCTCTGCATACAGCACTGTTACTCATTTTGAGACAAAGGCTATGTTACAAAATTATTACAGGAGTTATTACACTGAGCTCAAAATTATTTTAGAATTGTTGGTAAAATTTAAGTAGTAACAGCTTTAATCATTCAACTTTCTGGCATGTTGATGCAGTAAAACCAGTTTAAACAATTGCTAAAGTTTCTAAACTGTGATTATATACTTTTTTTCATATTTTTATAAAATAGCTATTAACTTGTGTGAAGCACTTATTAATACATACTAATACAAACGTTGGTTAAATCAAAGCTTCAGAGTTGAGTATTTTTTCTATGATCTACAGTTGAGTGATAAATGTTCATTATAACCTAGACCTTGTAAAGATGCTTTCATGAATGTCTGCATGGAAACAGAGTTCAGCTGCTCATACTGGAAATATGAATGGTTTGGTTATATGGGTCATTTATAAATCTAAGAGTTTAATTTTTATACCTAGATTTTTCCTTTTTTTTTTTTGACATTAAAACCAAAAATTGACAAAAGCTTATTCACAGAAAATGTTTGCTTTTCTTAGAAACTTGGAATTTGTCATTGAAAAATCAAGTATCCATCCACATGCACACATCCACACAAGAGTATTTTTCTCATCATAAAGACTGCCCAAGCATGGTTACTATCTTATATGTTTGGCTCAAAGTATAGTGTACAAACCAAATTTAGTTTTCATGGTAGATGCATCCATCCAAAATCAATGTAAGTGTGATACAGCCACCCCCGTAGATATGAATTAGTGGTGGAAATTCTGGCACATCATTAATAATAATATCCCCTCTCCTCCCATTCCCAAGATCATAAAAATGTGTTTCTCTCTTACTGCTATGTAGGGAGCTCATCAAACCTCAAGAGACCCAAGTTGGAGAAATTTGCTAAACAGATTCCAGGCTTGTTTTTTTGGTTTTTTTTTTTTTTAAAGCCCCATATCAAGGTTCCTGAATAGTTTGAGTATGGTCTTGAATAATTCATTCCCAAACCTTTGTTGTTTCATCAGATAGTAGATTTCCAAAGAAGACTGTCTCTGTTCCTCAGCTGGCTAACATTATGTCTTGTATAGTCCCATCCCAGAAATATGTTTCTAATTAAGCCACATAATAAGAGTTTCCTGTGAAGGGGAAGGGATGGGGAAAACAAATACTTTTGAAAGTGAAGTTTTATTCCATTTAAGCCTGTTACACTCAAGCCTCACTCTATTTAAAATAATTAATACATAAACAGATAAAAAACAAACACAAACCCAAAAAACCCAACATGTATATGTTCTGCAACATGATCTGTAGACTTATTTGTGGCAAGGAACAGAATCCCCCTTCCTGAAATAAAATAGAAGACCTCCCACCAGTGAAATTTATTTTCCGCCACTAGTGGATAGGAAAAAGACCAGAAATGTTTCTCCAAGGGAGCTTCCTCACCTGCTGGCTGTGAAAGCTTATACTGAAGCACTGTTAGAAACTAGATTGTTGTTTCATTATTCCATCCTTACAGCAGCGCTTAAGGGTGGAAAGAGAACGAGTCTGCTGAGTATGAATTCCCATCCTCCGGGACTTTTGAAAAGATGCCGACTCTAAATCAGCTTTCTACTATCCTTCTGCTTTTGTCACCTTCTGACTGTTAGTATGGTTTTTACTTTCCTCATCCTTTGAAAAACAGTTCTTAAACAAAACAGCAGATGCCAGTCCTACTAAAAAGAAAAAGGGGAAAAAAGAAACAATAATGATGTCGCAATGCCTCAGGATCTTTTCTGCAAAACATTTGGCATGATCCCTTTTACCCTTTCTTCTTTTTTTCCATTTCCTCAGTAACAGTGTTTGTTAACTAAAGACGTTTAAATCATGTCAGATTTGGTTTGAGCTTTACCACAGACAGAAAGTTCATTCAAATCTGTGGTTAGTCTGACAGTGTTTGGAATAGGAAGTTAAAGGAGAACATAAGTTGTTGCAGTTGTTTTCTCAGTTAAAAGGGAAGCTAACGGAACTTGCTCATTGCTCACGTTCGTGAATAACTTATTCAGAACACTGTGTTTCTGGAAAAATATCCTCTGGGCTGACACACATCCACATGTCACTGTAAAACCAGAAGATGACAATGTCAAAATGAAAATATTGCCTTTTTTTTTTT
>NW_008580977.1:0-26135 GCF_000691845.1 Merops nubicus | reverse complement strand
CAGGTTTTGGGAAGGCGTGTGGGGTTTGGTCCCGGGATCCGGCGCGCTGGCAGGGCCCGGCTGCACCGCCAGCACGGGGGTCGTGCGGGAGCCCGCAGCGCCAGGACGAGTCTCGCTGGGAAACAGGGCTTGGGCTGACTCCTCTCAGACGCTGGCTGCTGGGCTCGGATCGGTCGCTGAATCTTTTGTATGACCAACATATGAGCGATAATAATACTCTGAGATTATACAGCTGACAGACATCTAAAACTAAGAAAACTTGGCTTAGGTGCAACTGCTGCTTCAACATCCTTTGGCAATCTCATCCTGGGACGAGATTTAGCTTTCAGGCTGGAAAGGGGAAGTCTGGTGTTTTCTTTACACCAACACAGCCCAGGAGACATTCTTCATGAGGATACTTCTCCCATTCAGGATGGTGCTGCCTCCATGCTGCCCAGTTACTCCCTGCCCAAACAAAATGAAATTGATGGTTATACTTTTCTTACTTTAAAATGCTTCATAGCATACCCCAGGAAAATATTTACTCCAAATGCTGGGGTTTTGCGTGTCATATATCATAAGTGATGTTATCAGCTAGTTAGATCAAGTCCCAAGCAGACTTCTTTTTTTGCTGTTACATACAGCTGGCCACAGTGTATTATGTATTTCAATATTAACAAACAGCCCAGAAAAGACAAAGAATGTGGAGTTCATGCTAGCAATGCTATTTTTGACTCCTGCCTTGCAACGAAAGAACTGCTGTACAGTGCATATGGACTGTAACATCACTGTATGGCTTGGAACATCCTGTCAAGAGACCATATGTGTTACAGCATTTAATACGAGTTTGTTTTTCTCTCCGTATGCTTATGTAACTGCTGCTAAGGTCACCAAGAACTTCGCATATGTGCTGGCAACCAGAATACCTGATGATCTCACTTGAGAATTCTCTGCCCTTTTATTTTTGGTCGTTTAAAAACACTTTCTTAGAGAAGACATTGGTCAGTGCATTGGAAAGCCCATGATCTAGCCACTGCCCCTGAAAACGTTGCATACCATGCAAACAGCAAGTATGCAGTTATGCAATCCTATATTTGTGTAAAAAACACCAGTGTGAATGCCTCTCCCTCTTCATCCCAGTAATTATATTATCCCTGTGGTTAACACTGGCTGTTGTTTCAGCATTTGTGATGATTTTTAACCATTGTATATTCAGTATTGTTGCAATATTAATTAACAAAGAATGAATTGCAGTAACCAAACATATCCTGTAATAATGAGATCTATCCTATAGCCTCTTGATTTGCTATTACAGCTCTTAATTAGTTTGGCACTCATGCAGCATTTCAGAAATGAAAAGAAATTTAAATGCTGTGCATATTTAGCAGTGAGCTGTAGAACAAGAACTATAGATCTAATCTGCTCATCACTGCAAAATGGCATCAAATACTTTCGGGAAGTCCTCTGTGCATTTACTGTACAGGCTCCCATGCCAGAATTCCCAGTGTTTCGTTCACTGAGGCCAGGTCATTTTTTGGTTACCCCTCAGGCTGGGCACAGCACAGCTCTTCATGGGCAAGGCATACCTGAAACAGATCATAGCTGCTTCCACCTCCATAATGAGCCAGTTCTGTCAAGGATGGCTTATTTTAGATCTAGTTGTAAGCTGTATTTCAAGGCTTCCCAGGCCACAGGTAGGAGCTCCTGGGCTGTGTTTGAGGGATCTGTGCTCTGGTGGATAGGACACAGCTTGGGCTTTTCTTTCCATGTGTGCCTGGAGACTTGCTATGTGATCATGCCCAAGTTCCTGTCTTTCTGCCCGGATTCTCCTCTTTGTAAGATGGTTCCCTGTAATCCCTGCTCACACACCCCATGGCAATCTTTCAAGGTGTAGTTTATTGATATTTTTAATGCCTATTTTGTTATTCTTTGAGTTCTCTGCCATCGCTAGAGACTCAGCTCAAGAGGGAAGCTGTTGCCCTCGACCTGAAGTGCTAAATTCAAAGTTGTCCTTGTTGCTGCCTGAAGGCAACAACACACATTTGTGCAGCCATTAAAGAATGGGGATAGGGTTTGATGTAGGCAGTTTTCACCGAGATCATGTGGTAGTTTGAGAATTTGCCACCAGGAGGTTTCATATTAAAATCACTCATTTTTAATCTGGATAATTTGAACTCTCATCCTTGTGCTTAGCTACCCAAATTAATTGAATATTTTGTGCTATCACCTATTGAAAACATCTTTTGTGTTTGTTTTTGGGTTGGTTTGTTTCTTTTTTTCTTTTGTGTTAAGATATTGGATTGCTCCTATTTCCACTCAAGTCCACAGGAGTTTTACCAGTTGACTTCAATTAACTCTCAAAATCAGCATTTGTATTGATGGATGAAATTGAAGAAACCAAGTGTGAAAATGCAGTATTTGCTTGCAAACAACATAAAATTAAGGCTGAAAAAGCCTACATTAGGGTACCAAACCTGAAATCCTTAAGACAATTAAAGCAACTGGTAGTTGTAGATCCTCTACAGCTCACAAAGACAGTCTTATATTCTTCAATCTGAGCCCTTTGGATGTGCAACATCTAGACTTTTTCACTCTTTCTGCACATGTTAGAATTTGTTAGCATTCATGGGACAGAGGGAATGTGGACACATTGCTTAGAAATGTGATCAAATTGCATTTGATCAAATGACCAACGTTTGGCCCAGTGTCTTGAGCTCCATCCTCCAGTGCAGTTCAGGTCAACAGGGAGGAGTTTAATGCTCTAAGCTTTAGTAGCCAAAGGATGTACTGCTCCTACCCAAGCCAACCGTGAACACCATCCCTAAAAACAGCCAGAAATTAGATACAGAGCTGTAACTACACTTGTAGAGGAAATTAGGCTTTGCCTTCTCATTACGTAGCTGCTCACAAAACTCTTCTTTCCTCATTTGTCTTCTAAGCATTTTATTGTCCTTACTGGTAGAGATACTGAGAGGTTATTATTAGGAGAACAAAAGAAGGAAGATTTGTGGGTGCACAACGTACGCAGCATATAAACACAAACCCACAACATGAGCAAGGTAACACCTGCCTTTGAGAGAACAGAATCCACACTAGGCAGTGTGGAAGTGACCCACTGGCATGGAGACTGCTCATTCACACAGCTTTCAGCATTCCACACAAACAATAGGAAACAATATACTAAGCATTTGGAAAGATTCAGGAAGAACAGTTTTATAACAGTCAAAACCAAAGGGGCACCTTCTCAGTGAAGGTGGTTTGTCAAGGAACACACAGAGCAGCAGGAGCTGAGGTCACGCTGGCTGCGACAGGCCCAATGGAAGCAACGGAAGGAGCCAGCCCAGTGCTGGCAATACCACGGCATGTCAAGAACACCACCAAGGGTTTGGTAAATGAAAATCTCGCTGCCTTGAGACGTGCTGGGAGGACTCGGATGTGGAGTGAAATGTACCACTGCAACATTGAGGCCCTAGTTTCTCCTGGCAAAGGAGCCATGAAAGTCCCTCATATATTTTAACCCTGTTGTGACAAGGCACCTCCTCCTGCTTCAGCCATACCCTCTAGCACACATTCCTGGGGTATGTGTCAAATGTCACAGCAAATGTTTGTACAAAGGACTGGGGCTGCTCCACAGATGGGGTAGATCAGCAAAGCTCAACCATAGCATATGATATCCAGGTTTCCCATACAGGCAGCACACTGCTAAATCATTTTTCTGTCCTTCTTACGCTCGTTTATATACAGGCAGGATGCAAACATCACAGTCTTGCAGCAATCAGATAGCTCTCTTGCTTCTTTTGCTTCACAACGTGCTACCATAGAAATTTTAATTCAAGAGCCCTAAAGACACCATATAGGCAGTAAACATGCCTTATGTGTTGCATGTACAGAAAGAACTTTTCTTATCAGCTCACGCAACAGCAGATCATGCAGAAATTATTTTTTTAAATTACTACTATTTTCCCTGCAGTAACAGCAAGAGAACAATAAGTAATAACCCTTGAATGGGTTCTGTCTTCTTCACTGTGCATGGATTTTTTTCCCCCTTTTTGGTCGCAAAAGAAATAAAGGCATTAAAATGTATGTTTCTTTTCAGAGAGCGTTATATTGATTTTATGTAACATCTGAATGCTTTGGGGTGTAAATTACATATAGCCATATAATTTGTCTGTAACAAGAAACAGACCAAAAGGCTTGCTCAGTGAATTGTACAAATGAGCCTTTCCTCATCAGTGAGCCAAGGCATAATAAAATACCCTGCTTTTTAGTTCCCTCTGAGAGGTAGGAAAGCTCTGTTATAAAAGGAAGTATATTCCACTGAAAGAAAAGGTGATTAATCATAACTTGAGCCCTTACTGAAAAGTAATCAGGTCCTGCAGCAAACGAGAATAGATGCTGGTCTAGAAACAGAGATTGCAAATTTAGTATTTTTGAAACCCTTCTGACTTAGCAAGAAGGTACATAACATGGCCAGCTCTACCAAGCCCTCAGATGTGTTTCGTAAAAGACATATCTGGAGACCAAAGAATCTTTCAGGAAGGACAAAAGAGGAAGGAAAAAAGAAATTACACAAATCCATGTGGACAACCTAGTGGGGTCTCTTCTGGAAGGACAGGGACTACAGAAATGCAATCTATACAAAGCATAGAGCCCTCTTCTGCTGACCACTTGCCCAATATAAAATGATAGTATCATTAACAGGCAAACCAAAAGCCAAACTCCTCCTTCTGCTATTACAACACGTACCAGAGATCTAAGGTGCCAAACCACTGGAGGGAGGAAAAAGTCAATGCACTCATCCAGTGCAAAGGATGTGCAGAAACGAGCAAGCTCAGTCAGGAACCATGGCAGATGGAACCAGCCAAACAAGGAGTCCAGTTATGTAGAATTTTCCTAAAGAGGGACTCATAATCCTGTTGTGCCATCCTGGAAACTCCACCTGCTACAAAGAGTCATGGAGCCCTTCCAACAACAAGAGCCCTCACACAGCACATACACTACAAAGATATACATCCAAACACAACTGCAACCAGAGTCAGCTCTTATAGAGGTGACTTCTTGTCCCACCTCCAAGTTAATGTGGAAGGTGGGGGCACCTGGTGGTGATCTCCTAACCAGTTCCCACCCAAGGCTGGCTAGACCCTGGGTGAAAACCAATCAGGAGGGTCTTTCTTGCCTGGTTGTGGACATCATCCATATGCCAACCCTCATTCAGGGCTGGGGGCTTAAGCCCCCAGAGAATTCCTGACCCAAACTGGTAGCTCTGGGATAGTTATGTCCCTTGCGTAACAGTCCCAGTAGTAGCAGGCAGCTGGTAACCACACTACTCCTGGTTTCTAATCAAATCCAGTGTTTTCATGAGATATGCAAAGAACAAAATTTTCTGCTACAGGAATATGCAAATTTTCAATTTATTTAGAGTAGTATGGCATTTAAAGAAGGCCAAAGGGATTGTGCTCTGCTCCTCTATCCCCTGATTTGGTGCCTTTTCTTTCATGTTCTATGGGCAAGGTCAAGAAGAAACACGTGATCATTTCCCTCCCCGAAGCTGAGGAAGTTTTTGGCCCCAGAACTGCTATCTGCCACTGTGGGATATCAGCAGGCATCTCTCCTGGTAACAGCAAGTGCCATAGTGGTCTGGGGATACCACACAGCTGGACTGACTGGCTTCAGAGAGGCTTGTCGCTCCACACAAAACCTGCTCTAGATGCAATAAAGAGTGACTCAAAGGAAATTCTTAACAGGTACAGCTTGCTTACCTTTCTGTTGGCTGTTGTACCCTACAGAAAGGGCTTCAACAGCACTGTAGACCATTAAATTCTTTCATAGCCTAGCTCTGGTGGAAGTTCATCACTAAAAGCCTCTTACAAAGAGTCCTGAGTGGGTTAGGTGCCTGCCTTCCAGTGGTGTCCATGGAGACGGTGTGTCTGAAGTGCTTCGGCATCTTTGGCATTGCCGCTGATCGCATGTGCCTCTAGACCTCTGTGAATCCATCTCTAAACTCTTACTGACTCAAATCATAGGATTAAATCTTAAGTTTTAAAAGAACGGCATTTTCAAAAGCTTAGGGTTAATTTGCCATAACCAGAAAGTCTCGTGTTCTGGATATCAGTTATGATGTACGAGTCAGCCTGACCTCGCTCAAAGCGCCACAACAGAGGTGGCACTTGCAAAGCAGTGCAGCGATGCAGCAGCAAAAGCCCAAAAGACAGGACTGCACTGACAGTCCAGGGCTCAGGTATCAGCTCTACATGTTGCACAGAATGTTTACTTTTGCAGAGTTTTCTAAGATCTCCTGGAAATAGTTATAAAGTGAGAGCTATATTTATTTGATGTTCAATTCATGGGCAATAGTATCTGTTGCTGTAGGAGTACGTGCATTTAGTTACTATTCTGGTCTCTTCCCTGGTCTCACCTTTGGCTGCAGCATTTTCAGTGGGGGCCTGACAGGTGTCAGGGGTCAGCAGCTTTGGTGGTTGCAGGCAGGAAGGAGCAAAGCTCAGGAGCACAGGGATTTTCCCCAGCAGTGACCTGCCACAAGCCCTGAGCAGGTCATATCTGGGAAATGATGCTCTGGTCACCCCCCACAGCCCCAAAGACCAAAGAAGGGGGAGGTCAGATAAGGAGGTCTTGAACTAACTACAGCTAATATATGTCAAAATTATCAGCCTGAATTATACACAGAGATAACTGGGAGGTCACTGGAGATCACACAGCATTGCTATTTCTGGATGCCCTTGGGGCGTGCTGCAGTAACCCAAGCCAGACTCAGCAGAGCCTGGTTGACTGTGCCAACATCTGGGTCAGGAGGAGAAGGAAAACCCCTCTGAGCAAGCATCAGCAGTGAAAAAAGCATCACTGCTCCTGGTACTTCGGCTGTTCATCAGCTGCGGAGGGTTTGGTGCCATTTCTAAATCTTGACCCCGTTTTATGGAACTGAGGCAATGCTCCATGAAATAGCCACCATTTATCCCTCGACTGAGAGCACATGCTTGGGGGCCCTCAGTTCTTTGTTACTGCCAAATGCTGTCGTGTGGGGAGCAGAGAAGGTGGGCTTGCAGGGTCACTCCAAGCCCAAGGCAGGACTTGAGATGCTCCAGGATGGGTTGTCCCTGGACTGCACTAAAGGAGATGGCTGGCCTGTTGGGATAACACAAATCTTATAGTCAGGCTAAGCTTTCATGCATGAAGCTCTGCCAAGGTACAACCACTTCAGTCAGAAGAGTCTCAGTGAGGTTGTGGAGGTGCCCAACAACACACAGCCTGCTATCATATGGAGAATTTTCTATATCTGATATGGCAGAGCTAAAGGGATGGATCTGGGTCAGGTATTCGTGTGTTTTTTTTTTCCTGTTCTTTATGCAAAATTTGTACAGTTTTTTGGTCTCCTGTGGATCGAAGTCCAGGTTTCACCTTGGGTTCTTCCTTCAAATCTAGTTCAGTAACATCTAAGAGCTGTTACCATACAAAGCACTGTCATGTGAGCTGTGTCCTTATTAGCCTCCATTCCAGCTTGCTGCAGACAGGAAATTGGCTTTTCCTCAGCACTGCTGGCACAAGAGCACACTCACAGTTAACCTCCTGCCCCTCCATGTCTCATCCAAGAGTACAGTACAGCAGTGCCAATTTTCCTCTCTCAAAGCTCAGAGAGAAGATTTCCTGAATATCTCAACTGAAGATCCTGTCTATGAAGCAAAACGTTGTCTTGATGTATACTTCATGTTGCATGACTCCATCTCCTGGCAATCAGGGGTAAATAAAGCCAACTGCTGTTTGGGAGTCTCAGGATCACTCTTGGGCTTTTGTCATTGTCATGGTTACAGAGGCTGGGACCAGTTTATCCTTATGTGGGTAGAACCAAAAACTGTGTATTCTATACTCTCTCTGTCACTGCTCATGGGCTGTTAACAAAATCACTGGTAGCAGCTGCCCAGGACAGACCTCACACCCCAGGCTATAACAGATAAGGAAAGAGGTCCAGGGAGATGTTAACACCTTCCCACCCAGCAGGAGGAGTCCTCCCTGTTAATGGGCCCATCCATGCCTTGCCCCGTGACTCATACAGAGCTCCCCCCAGGAGCTATTTCTGTTTAATGGACCATCAAGGACCCACTGCATGACTCACAGACTGATATCAACCCATTGTGAGAAGCTCTGCCCAAGGGGAGGAGCCAAGTGCTCCCACCTGGATATAAACTGGGGTTCAGTACAGCACAGGGGGCCTTACCCACTGGATTTCCAGAGGACAAGAGCTACCAGATCTTTTCTATGAAACCACTGCTTCCTCTGGACTGCTACCAGCACCCTAACTACAGAGTATCAGGTTGTATTCTGACTCTGTCTGTGGTTTTCCTTTGTATTATTGCATTTATTTTATTTTTTCCTATTAAATTGTATTTCTGACTTGGAGTCTCTCACTGGTTTGCTTTCAAACCATTACAGTTATTATATGAAGCCTGTGTGTCCCCGGGGTGTGCCAATGACATCTTGGGGATGTAAATGTGACTTCACCCACAGGACTTGGATGCTTCCATTGTGAGACCCTCCTATGGTCAAGCCAGCCTGATATGTCCAAACATCTCTCTGTTGCAGCTGCTGTACACAAATTAGGGGTATTTACCCCGTACCTGCACAGGTCTCACCTTTGATGCTTTAAGGAAGGTTGGGTCCAGCCAGTGGTGAAGGAGTAGCCTGGATGTTAAAGATTTGGATTCAGTTCCCCTATAATGAGACCACCATGTATTAAAGGTGTTTGTGACATGCAAGGCAGGAGCTTGGAAGATGTAGGCTAATTTTAGTGTTCTTTTTCCCCCTGTTTTCAACAGTAAAAAGGAGAGACAGTCCTTCCTTACTTCACACCACTCTAATATTGTACCAGTGCAAGCCATAAAAACACCCAGAAGTTCCCCTTTCATCTTCTCAGATAAAGATTTTATTCATTTTGGAAAAGAACATCTTATAAGACTTTAAAATTCAAGTAACAGAAACAAATATTGATAATCATTAAAATAGAGAAGCTGTAGAGAAGCCATGTATAGTTACAGTGGTAACTTAAACAGCAGTTCACAACAACAATGTGAAAGGTTCCTAGACATGGAAAATTTCCTCCTTCACAGTGATGAATCTTACCCTTTAAAAAACAGCCAGTTGAGACTCTTTCTACCCACAGGGCTCTCCTGCAGTGACAGCTACATTAACCTTTGCTGACAAGCACATCTATTTGCTTGTAAAATCAGCTTAGTGAGTGCAAAATTCTTCCAGACTTTAAAATGGTTACTATCAAATAGAGATACTCCATGCAAAACAAAACATCCTTGTGCCTTACAATTACTCGTGTGTTGTTAGTGCTGCTCTGAGCTCGCTGTATGGGCTGATCCAGGATGATGTCTGGGCATCAGCCTCCTTTGGCTGATACTGCAGAATAGATGTGAATGCAGGAAAGGATATTGGGGTTTTGCTGCATTTCTCTCCTTGGGCATTTTTCTGTGTGTATCACCACATTGTCTGTGCAGTGAGCAACACAGCAGAGGAGCTGTAATACGTGCTTGGATTATTTGTCTCTTTCTATTAGAGCACTGCTTCAAAACTGCAGATAAAGCCTGCACACTCCCTCCTGTGCATGAGCACCCGTGCACATGAACGCACACTCCCTTCCTGGCATCCTATTTTCCCCTATTAATTTCCCATCCCTCTTGCTTATACATCTGAGCCATCCTTTATATGTGAGGAACAACTCCTGTGCAAAGGGAATTCTTCTGGGCTTGGGTAAAAGGAGGCTCCACCAGTCTCCTCCTGCCCTGTCACAGCACCAGGCCTTTGAAACTGGGTCACACAAGCTCTGCCACTTTGGCAGAGTCAAGATTTTGCATCACCTGAGGCCATTTCAAAGACTTCTTAGCCCCATGGATTGAATTTAGACCACGCGGCAGATACAATTTTGATGCAGTCAGTAATTCCATATTTCTATAACACTGACAATTGCCAGCCAGAAATCTCCGGGACTAGGACCATGGCATAAAATACAAGTCAGGCTCCAAATCAGCTCCACCTCTCTCAAAAATTTGTCATGTCCAGGAGACTAGACGTCAACAAGGTACAAGTATCCAGTATATCACTGAAAAGATAAAAAATACTTAGGATAAAAGAAAAAAACACCTCACACTGGAGCACTGGGGTTAAACCCTCAGCCCTAAATGAGGGTTGGCATATAGATAATGTCCACAGCCAGGCAAGAAAGACCCTCCTGATTGGTTTACACCCAGGGACTGGTCAGCCTTGGGTGAGAACTGGTTAGGAGATAACCACCTGGTGGCCCCAACTTCCGCATTAACCTGGAGGTGGGGCAAGAAGCCACCTCTATAAGAACTGACTCCTGGATTAGTGGAGTTGGTAGCCTTGCCTATGCAGTGTGTGTGGTTCTAGGTATCAGAAGGGATCCCTGACTCTTCATGGCAAGTGGAGTTCCCAGGATGGCAGGGCCAGAACATGAAGCTGTCTCTGAGTCCCTACTGTATAACTGGGCTCAGGGCTTGACTGTTGCCATCCTCCATGGCTTGGCTCCTTGCCGTACTCACTCCCTTCTTCACATCCCCTGTGGTGGGTGAGTGCATTGACTTGTTCCTCCCTCTGGTTGTCTGGCACTTTGGATCTCTGGTGTGTGATGTGGGAGTAGAGGGAGGAGTTTGGCTGGTGCTCTGGCTGTTAATGATGATATCATTCTATATTGGGCAAGTGGTCAGCAGAAGACACCACCACCAAAAAAACAGCACACAAATCCCACATTAAAATTCTTGAGGTTACCTTTTTGGGTAATTGAGTAACTTGGCAGTGTAAATACAATACATTGTTATATTGCCTTTCCTTGAAGGCTCCACTGCCAACCCATGACATTTATTGCAAAACCTCCTACTGAGCTCCAAGGTGCAATTCTGGCTTTCAGTCCTGCTTTTTGACTGTATTTGGAACTGGAATTGCACAAGTTAAATAAATGACTATTAAAATGTTAAGGTAAAATACGATGTTATGTGTGAGAAGAGCAATCTGCTGCTGCAAAAGCAATGAGAAATTATTTACCTGCAAGCACAGATGGAAATCAACAGAAGTTACTTTTCTAATAGCTTCTAAATTAAATTGTTCTTCTTATTTGCATCATTCTAGGATGTTGGAATTGTAGTCATCTTTGTAGAGATGCAAAGTTAACTGGCAAATCAGGCAAAGAATACTGAATTTCTAAGAAGCTCCTTGCATGTACTTAGCATTATCAGGTAAAATTTTGGAGACAGCCTAGTCTTCTACATGCTAAAATTTACTTGCTTAGCACAGTTCATTGGGAAAGAGGTCCATGAACTCTTACTAAAACTAAACTGAGTGCCTTGTGAAATATATTTATGAAAATTTGTTTTGTGGTGCTTAGAGGGAAAATTTTGTCTCATGTACACTCACATGAGTGACTGCCAACATCTTGTTTGATGCAGGTATGGTTCCATTATTTTGACATTGAACAAGAAAAAAATCCAAAATAAATACAGCTGTGAGAATGCAGACCTGTTTTCATTTGATCATGGAGACACAATATTCACCCGTGTAAATCAATGGCAGTGCAGCCCTTGGCTTCATTTGGGCCAGGTTTTCAGCCAGCATATTTTGTCCTCTGAGCTTGCAAGTGAGAAAATTCAAAATAACCCATTAAGAAAGGAAAAGACCATGGATAATGCAGCCAGGGTACATCTGTCAAATGCTGTTTACAGCTGCATACTTCAGACAGCTCATAAGCCAAAGCTCCCGTCCTTTGTGTGGTGAGCTCCCTGGGACAGAAGGCAATTCATTGGGAGTCTGTTCAGCACCCGGCACAGGTGGTCCCAGTTCCCAGGGATGGATCTCAGGTGGTATTGCAATATCTCCGGATATTAAGCCTGATTGTTGTGTACAGAAAGGAGGTTATGAAAGAGGAGAGTAAAGAAGGTATAAGCTAGGGTTTAGGGAGAGTTTTTACAAGGTATGTGCTGTGATGAGCAGCACCTAAATGAAATGAATGATAGAGCTGATGTATCCCTGGAAAGCGTTACAGCAACCCTGGCAGTTCACACAGGTAGGGGCCCAAGGGCTCAGGAGAAATTGCTGTAGGTGCTGCAGGCTGGTGGTGCAAGCCAGCGCAGAGCTGTCTCCCCAGCCTGACTGACAGCTCTGCTGATTAAGCTATCAGAGATGGGATTCAGGAGTAATCTGGCTCGTCCCTGGGTCAGCAGACACTGGGACGAGTGGGAAATAGCCCTTCCCAGAGTGTTCAAGGCTGAGTTTGCAGAAGGGAGCAGTGATGAAGATAATGGCTTTTTAAAAGAAATCAGTAGAAGCAGAGAAAAAAAGCATTAATTCAGGAAACGGGGTCGAGATGCAGGTCCTGCATGACTGCAGGGCATGTCGCTCCTCGGCTGCTGCTGCCAGTGGCCCTTCCAGCTGCCACCATCCCCTGGGCGGTGAAGGGGCAGAGAGGCTCAGCCTGGAGCCCCAGGCTCCTCCACGGACTGGTTTTACCAGCTGGGGAGCAACTGGCCCCTTGCTCTTTGCTGGGACCATGGTGCTGGAGACTCTGGTTGTCTCAGTACAAGCCAGCTCAGGTCTGGCTGGCTTTGCTAGCTCCAGCTTGCAATTAGCCAGGCCAGAGCCAGACTTGCTTCAGCAGGTATTCAGGCAGCTGTGCTGTGCTTGGCAGCACTGTGTTACCTGTCTTCTTCCCTCTTCTGTGGTATCCCAGCCCCACACAAGCCCAAACGCTGAAGATCTGGTTGCAGAGGACATGGAGCAAAGCTCTCATGTGCTGTTGGTAGGCTACCTCTCCTACATGACTTTGCAGGCCAAAGATGCTGGGGAGGGGCTGGCACCTGAGGGGAATGTCACCGATGAGATTATAGACTCCTGGTTTGGGACACTGAGATGCATCTTTCATTAATGAAGTATTTATGGATGGGAATCTGAAGTATTCCAGTTAATGGAGTTAATGAGACCTTAAACTTGTACAAGTTTGTTTTTTTTTTCCTGGTATCCCTGCTTATTTAGCAACCTACCATTAACCACATAGCTAGTGGTGATCAGCTATGGGCTCTCTGACTTCTCCCTGAAGAGTACATCCCTTTACTAAGAAAGGAGATAATTTTAAAGGCATATACCACCCATCTGCCTCTGTGATACCTGTCCACTCCCCTCAACCTCAAGATAAATATCAGCTATTGTGCTGCCAGAGGTTCCCAAGCCTCTTGACCACTCTGTGCCCATCTTGCTTGGACTCCAACACCTTCCGGATGGAGCCTGGTTTTATTCTATACCATGTCAAATTGTGAGCTGTGTTTTTTGTTCAGCACCAACAAATCTGATAATTGGCTCAGACATAAATTACTTTGAGGATTTTTTTATTTGATTTTGGTTGGTTTGCACCTAAATTGCTATGAATAATAAATCACCAGTTCAATTTCTCAGCTTTAGCAGATGCATCAGGCTGCTGTGTTTACTTCACAGCTTCAGCTACAAATAAAACTAATCAAAGCATGTAAAGAAACCACAGTGTCAGAACAGTTCAGAAAAGGGTCACTAATAATCTAAAACTGTGATCAGAATGTCTGGATTTTAAAGTCTGAAAGAGCCATGGGAGGGAGACGTTATTTATTTTCTACACTTAACCAGTTAAATTCACATATAGAAATGTTCCCAGTTTAATTTCTGGAACTCCTGTGACGGAGACTATCCACAGTTTCTGGGAACAAACTAACAAAGCCTCAGATGGGTATTTGGGAAGCAGGGTGATTATTATTCCAATCTGATCCAAGATCTAAAAGAATCTCTAATTTATCATAGCAAGCCTTTCTGATGAGTAGTCATGAGGAGATTTCAAAGGTCAGGAGAAATGAAATGCAGATTTAAATTCAAATTAATCAGACGGAGACTCTAGACTGGCTTATACTTACATGGGTAAACATTCTCCATGGGCTGTAAATCACTCCAAAACTTGGAAATTTAATCTAGACCTGAATTCCAGAGCAGTGTACAAAATGGAAACTATAGGGGGAAAAAAGCTGTTATTGAAGGTGAAAAAGCGGACGGTGGCTACTGGGAAGTGATGAGGCAAGGAAGATAGGTGGACATGAGCTTTGAGTGTACCTGGCCAATCCATATCATACATGGAGGCAGTCTGAAAGCTGCTTTAATTGATGTTTGTTACCCTCAAGACAGTTTTCCATGGTCTGACCTCTGACTTGCTCTATTTTTGGGATTTACTCCTCTTGCAGGGTGGAGAGAGGTCCCTAAAGACCTGTTGCCACAGCTTTTTTTTTTTTTTTTTTTATTGTACTGTGGCACAGAGACCATAATTCTGCCCAGGTCTGAGGCTCAGGGCTTTTATATGTTAACTGCAGAAAGTTTGAAAAGTTTTGGTTAAAAGTTTGTCAGGCATGTAGAAACTCTGGTAGGTGTGTTTGCTTTATTTAATCCATATATTTGCCCATTAAATAATTCAGGAGATCTTATATTAAACAGACTTCAGAGAAAAGTGATGGAAGTGCATTTGCTGAAGCAAGAGCTTATATAATGAGACATTCCATAAAAGAAGCTGAACTTTTAAAGTCAGAACGGATTAAGGGCATGAATTCATGTGTCCCATGAGAACTTATTACTTATGAACTCGAAGGACACTCAGAAACCTTCAGAAAGAAGCAGCTCTTACGCTTGAGTTTAATTTTAATATCACTGCAGTTGTAAATAAATAGGATTTATAGTTGTTCTGGTGTAAGAATTTTATCTGATTATCCAGTTAGCAGTATGGGTTTTTTAAAAGAGTGAGAAATTTATTAGGGATTATTTTATGCACTACTGAAAAAAGTAGCTATAAAAACCATGCCTTTCTTTTAAGACTACCAAAAAAAAAAAAAAAGGAGAATTTAAATTATACCAAATAAATCACTTTGTAAAAAAAATCACTTTGTAAAAAGCCAAATATATTTTTTCCTTATCTGTGCCATTGTAACATAATCAGCTTGGACACTGATAACAACCTCACCAGGTTCACGGCTGATTTCACGTTCTCCTACAGTAATAATCCTATTATGATCACTCTAACTACAGTGTTGCCAAGGCTGCAGGAAAATTATAATTTGCCTTAATGTAATACCTTCAGTAGTGTGTAAAAAAGAAACTCAAATGGGAAACTTTCCCATTAGTCCCTTGTTACAAGTGTGGGTTTTGTTCCCCAAAGCTGGCTTAGAGCACAGCTGGGGTGGTGAGGATGAGGATGAAGGGATGGTGAGGATGAGGATGAAGGGAATGGTGATGCAGGGGGCTAGTGCTGCATGCTGGCCTGTGCTTTACAGTTCTTTTGTTTTCAGAGCCTGTTTTACAAAGTGAGTAAGATTAAAGCAGAGGACTGTGAGAGCCTATTAGCACTATCATAGTAATCATCGGGAGCAATAAGGAGTGTGTGAAGTTGTGTAAAAGTGTAGGCTTGGTACTTCCAAAGGCTTACCCTTCTGTTTATCCCAGGGGTAGGGGAGGCAGTTTAGCATAAAACATTTTTCCTCCATCAGCACACCCCACTCCTGGTGTGGGCCATACTTTCAAGTCCATCTTGCTGACTAATTCATCTCTTCCCTCCTTCTACTAAATGACTATCAGGAATGAGGCTGATAATCGGGTTTTCTTTGTGGTGTTGAGATGTGGTTACCTGTTAATGAGAAAACTGACCAAGGATCCCCAGCTGATACCAGTTATTTAGCGGTTGTCAGGTGGTAATGACTCCAAATCGCTGCCTGTCTTGGCTGGGTTTGAACCAGTAACCCAGAGACAAAGGGCTCCTATCCGTTATTGCTGGTCCCTTGAGCCTCTGGAGGCATTCCCTTGCAGATGTCTCCTGCATTAGTGTTAAAAACAGGTAATCACATGTCTAAAAACCTGCACTGGGAGAAGTTCGTATGGGCGCATCTATCCAGTACCTAAAAGCACCATCCTGCACCCAAAAAGTGCTGGGGCAGACTGCTGAGTGACAGGGATGTACTCAAGGCTCTGTGCCCTGCGCAGTCTCCTACCTTCCCACATCCCTTTGCACCCCGGAGCACTTCCAAATGGGAAAAGGGCTGCAAGTCTTTATGCTCTTATTAAGACCACTATATGTGGACTTCTAAAAATAGCTGGGGGACAGAGGCAGGGCCATCAAATTACTGTATGGATTTTATACCTAGCAAGTTAGCTGAGCTGCTACCACTTATTGATCCCAAGAGAGGATTCCGCTCGCTCAGTGAAACTCAAATGACTAAGCTTACCTGTCAAACATATCTGATAAGTACAAGGACTGCAAAATAACCTGCCTCTAAGAAGATACATTAAAATATCAGCAACCAAATGCACTTTGTCTTTGGCCTCAGTTTCTCATGAGTCTGATCCAGCTAGCGTTCAGCAGCAAGCACTAGCAAGGCTGTATTTGCAAGCCCCAAACCAGCCTGCTCCTGGGATAAAAAAGGAAATTAACCATTACCTGAAGAAACTACATGTAAAAATAGCCTTTGTGTCTTCCTCTCTCCCTTCCCCCAGCTTTCAACATGGTGATGTTGAGCTCTTCCTGTGGAAAGGAACCAGCTCGTGCCCTGGTAGGGATGCTGCTTCCAGTGGGGTTGGTGCTTGATGGTGGGCAGGGTCCCCTCCCTTTCCACGGTGGCTTTTCCAGTCTGTCAGATCAGCGAAGCAAAGAACAAAAACATGACTGTGTGTGGGAAGGGGCTGCAGCAGTGACCTGTAGCTCCCACAGCCCACTTTGCCTTTGCCCTGGCCACCAGCAGTAAGGAGAGACATTTTTTTCATGTGTTAAAGCTAAGGAAGTGCTGCTGATGTTGTGTAAGTGAGAAGAGGAGCTGGTACGTCTCAGAAGTATTATTGTTATTATTATTTCCCAAGTTGCAGACTCCAGCCCACACAGGGCAACAGGACTGCCTGCAGCAAGGTTTCCTCCACTGCTGAGCAAGTCTCTCAAGGACACCAGATGCATCTAGGAACTATTTGCTCTTGGTTATCTGCACAAGAGCAGCAACAGCAATCCTTCTGAACAGTAAACTGTGAGACCTTGATGTGCTCTGCAGTCAAGGGGGCAGGAAAGGGATGTGCAGCTCTCGTGCTGTCACCGATACGGCACCGCCATGGTTCTGGGACAGACAGGCTCAGGGGGGATGAGCAAACACCAAGTGGTTGAAGGGGCTGTTCCACGCCCTGGAGGATCAGGAGAAGCTCTGGTTGCTGCTCTCTGCTCCCCAGGCACTGGGCTGGCTCCTGGGGAATATTTCCTGGCTCCCTGTGATGGAGTTAGACCTAACCTAGATGTCTGCCCTAATCTGCCTGCTGGTGGAACTTCCTCCTCCTCTTTTTTATTTTTTTTTTTTTTAATCCCTCTCATCTTTCATTGCTTACACAGTTTACATGGAAATATGCCTCCCAGTTCAGGCAGCATGAAAACTCCCTTTCCCGCAGCCTCTCTCTTTCACTGTCCTCTGCAGGTCCCTCAACTACAAACAAAACAGAAGTACCATGTACAGCAGTAACTACTGTTTTTCTTGACATAAGAGATTTCTTGAGATTGTTCTTGTAATCAAATATCCAAAGCTAGGCTTATTAAAATAAGCACTAGAAACTTTGGAATAAGCACTGGAAGTTTTGGAATAAGCACTGGAAGGTTTGGAAGCTTTATGGACAGACTGGATCTGATCTGTTGCTGGTGGCAATGTGTGCTACTCCCTTGTTGGCACTACACCATTTGTCACCATGCTACCGTATTTTCTGCTCTTGAGCCAACAGTTGAAGGCCAGACCAGATACATCGGTCAGCAGAGAGCAGAAGTCCATAGGGCCCAGCTAGTAACACCAGGAGGGTTGTCCAAGCCACTGCACATTTCAACAGGCAGGTGACCTGACCAGAGCAACCTCACCCGTAGGGCTGGTCCCCACAGGCAGTGCTGTTGCTGATCCCAGTAATAAGGCTGACCTAAAGGACACAAGGTTAAACTGCAGGGAGCACGCAGACGTAATAAATTGGCTTTGATTTGATCTGCTCAGTTGGAACTTTGGTTTCCGGAGTTGTCAATTATGGGAACTTTTCTGAGTGTTACATTCACTTCTAACAAAGGCAAAGCAGTGAGTACAGCAAATAAGCTCAAACGTGCAAGCTAAACCGATCAATTAAGCCTGATACATTCTGCATGCTATCAAAATCAATCTACATCATGGTTTAAAGTAGTATCTACAGTGCAAAACTCATTGTCCCCAAAATGTGAGTCCTCAAGCTTGCTCTGGAAACAAAGGGAAGAGACTAGAAATAAAAGCATAAAGGTAGGGAACTTGCTGCTCCAGCTGCTTGGTGCTAGGATCATTTCTGGGTCTGGCAGATTATCGCTGCACTGTTAAAAATAATCAGAGCCCTAAGGCAATTAATTCCTCACTTTTAGAGTTTTACTTCTGCAGCAATGGGGATTGTCATGGACAATAATGTGGGTCAGTGAGAGGGGAGCGTTCAGAGCAGAGATGAACAACTGCCCAGGAGAGAACTAACAGTGAATACAAAGACACTGTGACCTGCTAGCTGGAGGGAAAAGCCCAAGGCAGACCCATGCTGCTGTGACCACTGAGCCAGGGGAGAAGGCAATGCTAAGCAACACCACACCGATGACACGGGCACAGGAAATTTAGTGGTGGGCAGTGCCACGCAAGGGGAAGGTGCTGAGCCTCACCATGGTGAAGTGCTGGGGCTTAAGCCCCAGCCCTGAATGAGGGTTGGCATATGGTTGATGTCCACAATCAGGCAAGAAAGACCCTCCTGACTGGTTTTCACCCAGGGTCTGGCCAGCCTTGGGTGGGAACTGGTTAGATCACCACCAGGTGCCCCTACCTTCCACATTAACTCAGAGATGGCTTCTTGCCCTGCCTCCATAAGAACTGACTCTGCTTGCAGTGGAGTTGGGAGGCCTTTTTACACAGTATACCTGCTGTGTGAGGATTCCGGCTATTGGAAGGGCTCCCTGACTCTTCATGGCAAGTGGAGTTCCCAGGACAGTGGAGCAAGATCATGAGTTTCTATCTGGGAAGCTACTACATAATTGAACTCATCACTTGGCTAATTCCATCCCCCAGGGCATGGTTCCTTGGTCAACTTGCTCCCTTCTTCTCATCCTTTGCAGTGAGTGAATGCATTGACTTGTTTCTCCCTCTGGTTGTCTGGCACTTTGGATCTCTGGTGTGTCATGTGAGAGTGGAGGGAGGAGTTTGGCTGTTGGTCTGCCTGTTAATGATAATATTTTATATTGGTCAAGTGGTCAGCACAAGACATGGTGATCCTATTCCCCCACTGCTACTTGGGCTTTCCCCAGGCACCAGTGAGGAGAACATGGTGTCCTGCCTCCGCTTTGTATGCAGATGGCATCCTCGCTGGTGATGGTGTCGCTGTCTGGCAGTGGCAGCGGGTGTGGGCAGCATGCAGAGGCAGCAGACACCTGCCACCAGGACCTGCTGCGGAACCCCAGGACACGGAGGGGATTTTGGCTAAGCCAGTTGACATATTGTCTGAGGTTCTCAGCACCATGCCATGCAGCTGGCAAAGGTGTTGGCATTTCCAAGGTGTCCAGCACCCAGCCCGAAATATATCAGACTCAGTGAGGGTCGCTGGTCTGAGCTAAGGGGTGGGAAGTGTAGAGTAGAAAACAGATCTGCCAATTCCAGGGGAGTTCTTATTTTTGCAGGCACAAGAAGAGACAAGCTGGAAGTGTTAAATTTATATCTGAATTGCAAGCGTGATTTCCCGGGGGGCTTTCCTTCCTTCTGTTTGGTGTGAGGATGAGGGCCCTTTGCAAAAATGTGAGTCTGGCTTCAATACAAAACATCCTCACAACTCGGGGATCTCCGATGCACCAGCACCACAAACAGCTTATCTCCAGCCTTTGCTTTAGACTTAATTGTTCTGAAAGGCGGGTCATTAGCAGGAACAGAATGTGAGCCATAGCCTGAAGACCTGTGACAGCAACCCAGGTCTTCTGCAGCTTCTCTGTGTTAGAATGAGTGCGGGGGAAGGACACGTTGTCCCTTTTTCCAATCTGGGTCCAATTTAATTGCATTTCAAATACCACACGAGACAAAGGTAAAGGGTAATGTGTCCGATTGCAAGGAAACCACCGTGTTTGGTGGATCACCCCACATCTTGCAACACTGTTGTGGTTCTCTCTTGTAAAGACCGATGATGTTTTTTGTGTAAGAAGGAAATCAATGGAGTTCCTATTTTTGCATAGGATGTACTAATGCCACTTACGCCACTGTTCCTTTAACTTGCGCTGCTTGACACTATGAATTATTCAGGTATCTCTATGATATATAGAAGTCGTGTCAGCATTTTAGGGCATGACTCTCTCATCTGCTATAAAATCCCAGTGGCTTCAGTGAGCTATAAAAGGCAAAATTAGGTCCTCAGCAGCGTTGCTGTCTTGCAAGCAGAAAACACACTTTGCCACAGAGTGAAGGGTACCAACAGGCCTAGCTTATGGTATAAAACTGGGTGTTTGTATGTCCCTGGTGTATCAATACAGCAAAGAGGTCATTTAGTCGTTTGGAAATAAGGTTGCAACAATGACGAGGGATAGTGTAACATCATTTATTTTCTCTGTTGCAGAACTGCTCAAGTTTCTTCAGTCTTGTGCTGCTAATAGCAATGGCCTTGTCCTCTTGAATAGCCAAGTGTCTGTTCTGCAGCCACCAGTGCCAAGCCCAAGCACAGAGCTGTACCACGGAAAAGGAAGACGTGCATGGAGTGGAGGGAGCTCAGAAGAGCCCTGGGAGGGGGCTGCTGTATCCTCCAGGGCATGGGCTGCCCAGGGGCAACTTGCCAAGCTTGGAGGCTGATCAGGCAACAAACATTTTGCCATGAAACTGAACGTCCCCTGGGAATTGCACTGATAGGTTTTCATCCTTGTGTTAATTCTTCTTTTTTTAAACCAATGATGACAAAGTCAAGTCAGTTGAAACTTGCCGAAATTCATTGTCAGACATGGATCAGCACTCACTCTGCCTCGCCCAAAATATCTGCAAGTGGCTGTTAGAGTCGTAAGAAAAGCACAAATAGGCAGCAAGAGGGAAAAAAACCACACGTGTAATATTCATATACGCTTGGCAAAGTCAGTGTTTAAATCACCAGTGGTTTAAATGACACAGGTCTAAATCCCTGGAGCTTCCTGGGCCTTGTGGGGGCTGGGTGGGTGCTGTGCACCCAGGAAGGGTCTAACTAAAACCTGGGAGTGATTTTGTCTTGCAAAACAACCTCCTGCAAGTACTTCCAGGTGTCAGGAACCAAGCTCTGCTCCCAGATACACAGAGCCTCCTCCTGTGAGCTCTGCGTGTAACTTGGGGCAGAATTTGTCCTCGATGATAATCCCCACCGACAGGGTAACTGAGGGGTACAAGTTTAGGAATGCCAAGACAGACATATAAACTTACTTTCCATTTATCCTGGCCATTTCTTGGATCACCTTTGTTTATAAAGGAGAATTTACAAAAGGCAAAGATGTATCAAGCTATCTCTGGCCTTCTTCCCAATGTTAGATAGGATGGTAAATGTTTTCGGAAGGGATGTAAACCTTAATGCTTTTGGGAAGAAGCCAAGTGGTGCCAGATGGTAGAGAGGAGGAAACTCACCCCTAAGGGCAGGTTTTTCACAGTATCCTGATAAGCATCTGGTATTTGCCACTGGCAGAGACAATGCAGAGACAATAGCAGTGCTCTTATCCTGCCTGCCTGCCTCCCTGTTCCTGCCACTGGCTGATTCTCACCTATTCAGAAGCTTGATCAGATTTGTATTTGACACACTTGGATTCAGGGTCTCAGTGGCACTCCTTTTGGGGTAGATGATGGTGACTCAGCTCATCAGGCACATCCTGGTGACTCAAAAGTTTTAAGGGTTTGGGGATTTTTCTTAATACTTGAAAAAAATTGCCCTGGTATTGTATACAGCCCTCTGACTGCACAGTGAAGTTGGATCCCCACCACACAGTCAAATATCAGTGAAATTTTTATTTAAATGAAATTTAATTTTTTTATTTTGTATGATTTTGGGAAGTGTCAATCACCTGCAGCTCCCAGACAGGGGCAGCATATGCCTATTGCTTTTTAGGATTTAGCTTCCAGTCCTTTACCAATATACATGTTAGTGACAAGGGAAAAAAACCCCTCTGTTGCATTGCAAGAAATGGTAAGAAAAGTCTGTGAAAATGAGGTTTTGGTGAACACTGTGGGTGAGTGGATTTTTAGTTTTTTTTTTCTAATTGACTCAAACATACCGTTTATGCTTACTCTGCAGCTGCCACTAAGACAAAAGAGCTGACTTGTTGTTGCTCTGTCAGCTCTGTACGGGTGCCTGCATGGAGCAGATCTGGACCCAACATGTGAATGCAGACCTCTGGGGTGAATGCAGGACACCTTGAAGTGGGACTGGAAAATAGCTATAGTTTAAGGTGTGCCTTGAGCACACATACCTCCCATACCTTCCTTCAAGGACCAGCTCTCCATCTCCCCAGGTCTCCAGTTTGGATGCTGCTCTTCTTAGTAGTGTTTAGACGCTAGTGCCTTTTGGAGGACCTGTTTTTCAGGCACAGGAAAGACTTTGCTAGTCACAAGCATAATTCTTCTCTGAATATCCTGAAGGCTTTCAAACAAGTTGGTGCATTTTAGCATTTTACTAGCAGTTTCAGGGCACAAAATAAAAAGCCTTTGTGGACACGAGATGAAACCGTCCACTGAAACATGTTACTTTCATAAGGAGAGTGAATGAACTGGATGGCCCAGTTATATTGCCAGAAGACAGCATTAAGGAGTGCTGCATAATCCAAGGGACTGCTTTTTACTCATAGCTCAGCCAGATGGGCAAATGGAGGGACAAAGGCTTTCCACAGGAAGGTTCAGCTGATCTGGGAGAAGAGAGAATGACACATGAGAGTTCTTCAGGTAGCTGCTACCTGGAAAAGTGTTCTGGCTGAAAATACTGCTTAATCAGGCTAGACGTGAGGCACCTATCTTGATAGCAGAGATTAGGAGCATTGCACATTTTTTGTTATCGTACACCTTTGTTGCACGAAACAGAGCTCCCACTGTTGCAATCTGGACGGTGTATTTCAAAACATTAATGAAGGATTAGGTCTTGGTGATGATTTATGAGAAAATACCAATACCACTGAGGATTTATGACCCATGTAAATGATTCATGGATTACATGTTTTACAAAATGGGTCCTTGGAGCCTGTAAACTGGAGCATGGCCTTGATGCACACGCAGCAGTGTGTACTTCCTAGGCTGCCCTGGAAAGGCAAGGTCCTGGGAAAGTCCCACTGGGATTTCTCGTGCCCCTCTGCCCACTGCCACACCTGACGAGTGGTCTTTGGGAGAGCCACCCGCCCCGAGGGTGAAGTGTTTGCACAGACCTGAGCTGTGGTGTTGTCTTCTGTAGTACTACGGTAGCCCTGTAGAGGGAATGCTTTGGTAAGACTTCAGTGCGGCTGTGTATTGCTCTGTTAAATCGGGGACCAAATTAATTCTTTGTGTCACCTGCTGAGTTCAGGACTTAACATCAAGAGCAATTTTACTCAGTAGGTTGCTAGTTTTTTTTTTCCTAAAATTCTTATCATGATATAATTCACTTTAAAGTTTCATCCCTGACTGAAGAGTGTGAAAGTGTCCATTTGATTCAGCACAAGGGATAGGCTTTGACGCTGTCTTGCATGGGCATCAAAAGCTTAACAAGATATGCATATTAAAAGTGCTTTTGACTGGCAGCTTGCAGAAGGTCCCATGGCCAGATGCAAAAAAAGGGAATCTGTAGTGTGTTGTTTACCAACTTCTCCTGCGCTTCATCTTAAATCAGCATGGGGAAGTCATAACATCTTCTGCACAACACTGGGAAACGGGGTTTGTTCACTAAAACTTAAATCACAAACCCATCAAAAATACTCTGATGCTATGTATTATTTGTGTTGATTAAAAATCTGCTTGAAACACTGGGTTTGCTATTGATCATAAAACCATGCACTAACCTATCCTTTTCCCTTCAAAGTATCAAAGCCCTTAAAAAAAATACCTTTTCCCAGCCCTCAGTTCCACTGTTTCTATAGATCAACTGGGCCACAAACACCTTCTGATACCTTCAAGCTTTGCCCCTCTGCTCTAGCACTGCTGCCTTGCCTTTCCAAGATGCCTTTCCATTTTCTCTACTGTGATGTAAGGTCCTCCTTGAAGGGAGCAGGACAGGCAACAATGCATGGTGTCCACTTGGTGTGGGTCTTGCTCACTCAAATGCATTGAACTCTCTTTGTTGCTAATGCAGGAGTCTTTCACCAGGTATTTGTCAGGACCAGATGCCATCTGGACACCTGGCAGCTTCAAATGCCACCTCCAGTGCATACAGGCCTCCGGATGCCCAAGCACAGCAGGTCACCAGGCTTCAATGGCCACCTGGGCACCAAAATGACAGCAAACTCCTTGCGGATGGTGGCAGGGTGTGTCTGTGCCATTAATGTTTCCGAAAGCAGGGACGTGCCCGCTGAGTACAGAAAGCAAGTCTTAATCATCACAGGGATTTCCTCTGTGGATATTAATAACCTCTTTGCTTCCTCTGAGGAGCCCCCTTGTCTGCTGGGCTCAGTCTTTGCAGAAGCATCAATAAAGCTCAAACTTTGAATGGTTTCACCTAGAAAAAAACAGCTTTTCTTGGGGAAAAGATGAAGCAAACATCAGGCAGGCCCAGCAATCCCCTGTGCAGGCCGGGCACCACCATGGCGCAGCTGCACCTGTGTGTGTGATGCGGCCGCCGAAGGCTTCTCCCGCCCTCTCCACTTCAGCCAGGGGTGAACAATTGCTCTGCAGGGTCTGCCTGCTCCTCCTTCCCCCAGCCACCCGCCGGGGATCTGCTACTCAGATCAGTGCCTGGGAGGGTCTGCGAGAAGCACTTTCCACTTCCTGCGGGGAAGGATGCGATTAAAGCCTTGTAAATAAAAGTCTTGGCTCAGAAAACGCCTGGGTGCCTTCAAGACATGGCGCAGCCGCGAGGAACGGTACGTGCCCCATTACAGGGGGTGATTCCTTCTGGTGGTCTCGTTCAGAGTGGTGAGAAGCAGGAGATACGCTGGCTGTATCTTGCCTGGGAGCTCTCAGAGGGATCCGAGAGCCCAGGAGAAGGGACCTCTGACTGCTGCTGAAGTGGCAACCTCAGGAGGGGCTGACCAGCTATGGCTGCGACTGCACCTCCTGGAGAGCTGCCACCAAGGTGGACACCCAGGTAGGAGCACAGTTGGTCTTGATGGCCCCTGCTTTTTACCTACTTGAAGTGATCCTGCCTGAAGGGAGCAACCAGGCCTCACCACTGGCTTGGACTCGACTTCTTCCTCCCTAGGGAACTACCCTGGTGGCGTTATGTGCTGGGGGAGAAATGCCCTCTTCACATCTTTGTGCAGCACATTACCAGGATTTCATCACCTGCAAATCCCATGCAAAGTGAACTAGTGTCTGTGCTCTGGCATAAGCTCCTCTTACTCTTTTGATAATAAAGGGATAAAAGCTCCTTTGGGAGAAGGGCCAACAGTGCCAAAGCTGGCAGTTCCCTGGGGCTTCTTAAGGATACTCATGTGGGAAATAGCTGGTGGCACTGCTCTGTCCTGGAGACTCTCTTATTTTTTTGCAATGAGATACTGGCCAAAAGCAGCCTACAGAGAGATTGCATAGCTCCAGAAAAAGTGCATTAGATTAAAAGTCAGAGGACATGATGCAAGGATATAGGAAATCTGCCTGCATATTGTCTAGGAAAGCCACTTTATAAACTTTCTGTACCCTCTTTACTGGTTTCTGTCTGATGTGTGCAGAAGCGATGCTGGCACGCCTGCTCGTGACAGTAAGGACCACCGGGACCTGGGCTGATTTTATCGAGGAATAAGTGGTGTCCGCATCTTCAGGACGGTTTCTGCCGCACCTCTGAGGTCCGAAGGGACATGCCGGCCCCAGGCGCTGAGAGGCGGCGGGGATGCTGGAGCTGGCTCATTCCCGCTGACGGCTCCGGGCCGAGGCAGGAGGGACCTGGGGACAAAGGCGGCCGCCCGAGGTGGGGGTGGGCAGCCGGGCGGA
>NW_008580976.1:0-16858 GCF_000691845.1 Merops nubicus | reverse complement strand
TTAAGCTAGAAAAGGGTGGATTTAGGTCAGGCATATAGGAAAAAATTCCTTACTATGAGGGTATCTGATCACTGGAACAGGTTGGCCACAGAGGTGGTGGAGGCCCCATCCCTGGATATATTTCGAGGTCAGGCTTTATAGGCCCCTGAGCAGCCTGACCTATCGGGGGGTGTCCCTGCTTACTGTAGGGGGGGTTAGACTAGCTGGCCCTTAGAGGTCTCTTCCAACCCAATACATTCTATGATTCTAAGAAACTGTCTACATTTAAATGCTAACAGGATACAGGGAAAAGATAAAATACTCCAGTTTTGCCTGAAATACATATTAATTGAACTGGAATTTTCAGGTTATGCTTAACTTGTTATTCGAAGGTTTCCAACAGGTTATGAATTACATGCTTTTTTACAAAAGCAGAAAAAAAGTCACATACTATGTTGTCAAGCTTTAACTTGAAGTACAGAAGGGAGACTGAATGAGCAATTTAGAAGAATTGCCAAGAGATTCTAAACATCAAATGACTGTGCAAAAAAAATAACTTGAAGTCCACCACAGTGACTGCAAACAGCATAGTGGGGGAAAATATGTTAAGCTGTACACACAGCAAAGGGCTCCACATTGCTCAGCCTATCAGGAAAGGAGGGCAGGGAGAAGTTGGTATGGAAGCATCCACAGAAATTGCATCTATACAGGTATGCTACTTTAGTTTAGAGTTTGAACTTGAAAGCGAGGAGATAAATACTGCCGGAAGCCAGGGTAGAGTAACTTGGTTATGTACTGAAAACCTGAGAAACAGTAATTTATCTTCATTGTTCTGGCCCTTCACCTCAGAGCTCATACTATAACAGAAAAGAGTTCTTATCTCGGCCCTGACAGTTAACCGTTTCTCCAAACTGCCTGTTCTGCTATCTAGGCTCTTCAGTCCCCTTTTCTAGGAATAATTTCACTGACCTTTTCGCCTCCTCTTCCTATCTCGGATGATTTCCAAAAGTGTTCACAAAGCCTGCATGGCTTATCACAAAACTCTCCCATCTTGATGCAGTAAATATCTTTTTAACAATCTCACATGAAACTAAAGAACTAATTACAAATTTAATTCTGAGAAAGTCCCCTTATAGCAGTGAAGTAATCTTGTTTTAAAAACAAAACTAGAGTAGTAACTCCTCTTTGAAGCTTAGTGGTTTTTTTCATTGTTACTGTTGTTTAGGGTACCCTTGACTCATCAAGCGCTTCCTTGATCTTCCGTAATCGCTTAAGACAGCCTATACTTCCGTCACAATTTATGTTACCCAAATTGTGTTTTCATGCCTTTATCTTTTCCTATTGGAATATTTAAGCAATATGTTCCAAACATCATTGTTCTTCGTCTTTGTAAGAGAACATTTTTGTACTTTTATGTGGTCCCTCTTTGGTGGTGATGCCGAAACCTTTGGTAGAGCTGCAACCTATAAATCCATTTGCCCCAAATTAAATTTTCTTCCCGCAGGCATCCTAACTGGTCTTTGATGCAGAATAGAGCCAAATGGGGAAAAAAAGAAAAAAAAAAAAACCACACCAACCAATCAGTAGAATTTTTCAAGAGTTTTTCTAGCAAAAAAAAAATCAGACACCCTGGAGCCAAAGCAGATTGTCCAGCTTAAAACTGCTAAGAGCACTCTCCACATCTTCCATGTTGCCAGTTTTCAAAAGATTGGTTGTCCAATCCAATTTTAGCACTTAACATGGAAGGACCAAAAAAAGATATTTCTGTGGTTATATTGTTTCATAATGGAGATTAAACATCTGAATAATTTTGTAAGTTTCACTTAGAGTGGTACATTTGGGGTGAAGTCTTACGAACTATTAGGAAATTATATGAATTCACAATGCGTTAGGAGTTTACTGGTATTGTCTACTATAACTTTACTACTGTTCTTCCCTATAGTTTTTTGTTCTTAAGAATGCCATACCGAGTTATGAGTAGAATTTAACAGGATACACATATATATATAACATTTTGAGACAGGAAGTAAAAGACTTCTATTAATAAACTTTAAAATCTCTGAGTAAAAAAAAAGTATTATGCATAGTGTATAGATTGACTAATTGAAAGACAGGTAGCTCAAGGTTAAACTGACCCCACAGCCAAAAAGAATAACTGAGTTATGAAACAAATAGCATCCAGCGTATCTTTTTTGTTTTCCTTGCGCAGGAGTTTCATACCCTTATTTCAATCACAGTCTGTTTTCTTTTCTAAAAAGCAAAAACCTAATTTAGAAGCAAATATCCACTTACTAGACTAATCAAAGGGATTTAATGGGAACTATTCCATATACAAACATAGTTTCTATGCATGGCCAAATTGGGTTATGCAGGTCTTTAAATGTTGTTAGGGAAGAAAATCTTACCAAAATACGGTATTCATGGGCATACTTTAAAATAAACTTCCTCTATAAGTAAAGATTGGTACAATAGCCTGTTCACAAATCAAACTGATTAAAACAGCAACTCTTGGGCTGCTTTACTTGCAAACACTCTTGTTAGCGTTTCACTGTTAGAGCAGAAGAGCAATTGTAAAATTGTACAGGCAGCTCCCTATTTTGGAACCCAGATCCTCCTTTCTATAGGTCCTGGGCATACAGTAGATGCTACCTTCTTTATACAGCAGCCCCACCCTATGATGTGGAAAAGGCTTCATGTGCTCTTAATCTGAAAAAGCACCAGGAAATTGGGAATCACATTTTTCTTTCTCTGCATCCCAACAGCCTCTTGCCCTTTGGGAGACAAATCTCGCCCTGGTGTGGAGAATACTTAATGAAATCCTGCAAACCCCACTGATAAGTAAATCAGTTTTGTAGTTGTTTTGTAGTCTTTACCTGACTCACCCTGGCAGAGCTTCTTCTGTGCAGACACAACGGTTGCACCAAGTCACACAGAACCTAAAAGTAGCAGGAGGAATAGTGGGATTTTGGGGGTTTTAGTGTAAAAATTAGGGTTGTGCACCCCTCTACCCTGCCATTTGGGCTGGTGCTGCGGGGCTGGGCCCCAGCTCCTCAGCTGGCAACATGCTGGTTGAGGAGAGCCCAGCAGGCTTGCTTCGGTCCCAAGGAGGCAGGCAACACTGAGCCTGTTTCCTGGCTCTTTATGTGCGGATAAAAAGATATATTTATATGTATGTATAAAAAAGCTCTCGAGACGGTCAGGTTGCCAGCAGGCTCAGCCTGGGTGCTTTATCTGAGCCAGACCCAGTGCCTGTCAGCCTTGCTAGCCAGCTCTGCGCTGCTGCTGTGCCCAGGAGGCTGGCTCTGGAGAGCCCTGTGCCCGCAGTACCACATCAGAAATTCATAGAATGACAGAATGTGTTGGGTTGGAAGTGACCTCTAAAGGCCAGCGAGTCCAAACACCCTGCAGTAAGCAGGGACATCCCCAGCTAGGTCAGGTTGCTCATGGGCCTATCAAGCCTGACCTTGAATGCCTGTAGGGATGGGGCCTCCTCTGTGTGTAACCTGTTCCAGTGATCAGCCACCCTCATAGTAAAGAACTTCTTAATGCCTAACCTAAATCCACCCTTTTCTAGCTTAAAACCATCGCCCCTTAGCCCTGTCGCTACAAACCGTTAAGAACAGTCTTCCCCTGCCTTCTTACAGGCCCCTTTCTGGCACTGGAAGGTGGCTGTATGGCCCCCCTGGTACGTGCTCTTTCTCCTCCAGGCTGAACCACCCCACCTCTCTCAGCCTGTCTTCATTGTAGCATTGCTCCAGCCCTCGCTTAGTGATTCCTATGCAGCTCCTTCAACATGCTTTGGGGCCTTATTTTTAGCTTTAGTGGGCATCTTTCTTGTTAAATATTTGCTTGTGCTAAAATGCAGTTTTTAATTAAAGGTGGCAGAGTTGGAAATGCAATCACTTTTGTGCCTCTGATGCCACCTCATGCTTATGGAAGTTTACTTTGGAAACATTACTGATAATGTTTAGCCCCTAGTAAATCTAAAGTGAAGGCCTTGCAGGATGTTCCTTTTTTCACAACAGAATTATTCAGTTATTTCCTGCTGGCTGTTACATAGTAGAATTTGTATTGGTCCATACACAAATCTAGATATATAATCATCTTAATATAAAATAAAACAAATGACAGATGAGAGACAAGAAAGCAGGCAACTGAGTGACAGATCATTTTTCTGCTCTTCCTAGAAAAGCTAAAGAAGATTATGTATGTTGCAGTTGTGTAAATAGTATGTAGGTGTGCTGGATGGAGAGTGACATATTACACAACTTACTTTTTTATGATTTTATATGATTTATAATTGTTTATAAAGAGTTTATTTACATCCTTATATATGGAGGGAGCAGCTAATGCCTAATTTTATTAATTCCTATGCTTTTGTCATTCTTTGAATAGAACTGGGATCAGGTCTACCCCTGCTTAATTGTGAATTGAATACAACTGAGAAGAGCAAACTATTTTTTTATGCTTTTTATTTTATAATGTTATATGTTCTAAAGTGCTTCAGCAGATGAAAGTTAACTTTTTTTATTTTAGCATTAGCAAAATAGCATGGATAAGAACCTTAAAGAACAGTTCACAGGAGTAATTGAATTTACACCTCCTTTGTATAAACAACGCTACCAGTTCATTAAAGATTTAGTGGGGAAATACAAACCTAAGAAGGTTGGTATGATTTTGTCTTTTTATGTTAAAGATTTGGAAAAAAAGGTTAACATTAGCTATTGCAGGAAGACAGGAAATGCATAGACTACCTGCTGAGCTAATTACCAATAGGAGCAGTGGAGGAGCTGAACTGCCTTAGCAGGCACTTAATGATCGTGTTTTGGTTTTCAGGGGTGCATATAATTAATGTTAATTGATGGGAAGAGGGGAAAATCTAAACGAGAAATGCCATAGCGTCTTTTGGAGAGCAGGTGGTGTTCTGTTTTAATTTAACACTGAGGATTTTGGTTCAAGCTGCTTTTATCATAGTTTGGTTTTGCTTTGTAGAGGTGTTGGTTCCATGTATACACTGCCAGGTTTACCTCATCATTCACATGGATATTCTCATTAAAAATGTAGGGTTGTCTGAGGCTAACTCCTCACTTGCTTAAAGTCTTGTCATCCCCCTGCTGTTTATTCCCACCACAATATACCAGGGATCTTGCTTCAATACTCTTTGAAAATTTAAATTACTTAAGTCATGTGGTGTAGTGTTTGCTCTTTTGTAATACATCCTGCCATGCCAGCACCTCCTCCCAAAATGCTAAAAGTTGGGTGTTTCACTCTGATGTTAATGTCTGAGGGAGCACATAAGAAATGAAGAAGCAATATATCTGCAGCAAACTCACCTAATCATGCTTACAGTACGTAATAAAAATCTAATCCAGTCTGTGAGATCATAGCACTGTAATCTGCTTTTAAATAGGATGTATTCAGGAGTGTTGCATCTGTATTTAAAGGTTTGAATTTTCTGATTTTGGATGTAAAATGGGGGAGGAGTACAGACTTTCTGTTCATCTACAGGGTGATTTAAACTGAAAAGAAACAATTCAGGATTTTCCTGCTGAGAACCAAGCAGTGTGCCTTGACTTAACCCAAGGAAGAACAGTGGGATTTGGTTTGTGTACTCAACTACCTCTTAATCTTATAGGAAAGGATATCTATTATATGTTTGACTTTGTGGTCTGGATATCCCAAGCCTTCGCCCCCTAAACATTAGCCGTAGTATGTAAACTTGTTTTATGCAGATCCTCTGTTGTTGACCTGCCTGCTGGTGGGCCTGGTCTCAGTGTTTTGGATGAAGGGTAGTCCAGTGAAAAGTAGTGGTAAATGTAAAAATTGCTACAGCTTTAATACTTAAAATCATACCTTACCATTATTTCAGGGAATGTGCCTTCATGTGGAAGACATTCACCAGAGTCAGTGGGATGTTCTATGTGTGTGTGTTTATAGCTGTCATAAGAAAAGGCTAATGCTTTTAAAACTTCTTGTAGGATCTTCATATACATTTTAAAAAATAATTTTCAAATCTACCTAGCCTACTTGCAGCTGTAAATTTTGGCTGTGATTGTGAAATGCTTTACTTTACCATTTAAAAGTTATTTTGACAGAAATGTGGAAATTTTGTTACAGGAAAGTTTCTGAAATTATGGAAATATGACACATTTACACATTGTTTAATATCTAATCTACAGGTGGCAGATATAGGATGTGCTGACTGCACGCTTCTCTGGATGCTGAAATTCTGCAGTTGCATTGAAGTGTTAGCTGGGGTAGATATCTGTCTGAGTGTAATGAAAAAGAAAATGTAAGCTCTGTTTTAATTTAAGGTTTCTGTTTAGCTTGACCTAGTGGAATGTTACATCATTTCTTGTAAAGAATTTCAAAAGGAGGCTAAATGCAGAAATAGCAGCTTGGTGAATGAAGAGAGAGCCGCTGTTGCTCGTTAGCTACGTTGCATCTGGGTCTGAGGTCTGCTGGGCTGTAGGTGCCCATAGCATTCCTTAGTACAGCATGTCTAAGACAGACTTACCGTGTGTCTAGAGTTAAGTTACTATCTGAATTTACTAGCAACTTTCCAACTGGCTTGAGATTATAGTGGAAGTTTTTGTAAACGTGAAGGACAACTGCTGGATTAACTCCTCTGCTCTTTTTGTCCTATTGTAAATAGTCATAAAAAGTGTTCATGTTAGAAATTACTTCTTTATCCCTATAAAACAGTTAACCTTTTTGAGACTTACAGGGGCTGGTGTTAGCCAGTTCAGTTACATGCACAATTTATCGTGTCATAAAGTCCTTTCTGTGTCCTTTCTGTTTTTAATACTCTTCTAGGCATATGTTGGGTCCTCTTCCTGTTGATTATTTGCGACCATCTGCGAGATCCCTCACTGTTACCTTGCATCAGGGCTCAGTTGCCCAAAAAGATCCTTGCATGCTTGGTTTTGACTTGGTAACATGTATTGAACTGTGAGTATTAGGTCAACATACTACTTTTTTTTCTGAGTTTGTTAGGGTTCCCTTTGGAATGTCCATACTCTAAACAGCATCACACCTTTCAAGCAGAGGAGTAGCAGAATGTTGCATCTTTTAACTTATGCATAAATTAACCGTACTGAGACATGCAAGTGTTGCTAGCTTATGGTGGAAAAAGGATATGGATGAAAAAGTGCAAAATGCCAGAGGAAGTTTGCTCAGACAAAAACCTCTAAGCTGCCATTTAGCACTGGCACTGTGGCTAATATTGCAGAGCTAGGCTTAAAATTAGAAGGTACAGATAGGGGTTGTGGGTTTTTTGATTTTTTTTTTTTTTAATAATTAAGGAGATTAAAATATATTAGAGTGTTTTTAAAGACATACAGAAACTTATCCTTTACAGAATAGAGCACCTGGAAGAACCAGAACTACAGAAGTTTCCTGAAGTGGTGTTTGGTTTCATGGCTCCAAGTATAGTTGTGATCAGCACTCCAAATTCCGAATTTAACCCTTTGCTTCCAGGAGTGACTTCATTCAGGCATCCAGACCACAAATTTGAATGGAACAGAGTGCAATTCCAAAGCTGGTAAGTTTGCTGAACGTGATCTGCAGACAGCTTTGAGTGCTGAGTTGTGTGAGAAAGAAATAGCTGTACATTTTGAGCGTGGTTGGTGTACATGCTAGAGTTCATACCTTCTGACCTGCTGAAACATTTCTTTGCTGTTAGGAATAGTTCAGCATACTCCATGGGTTTTTCATTTTATGATGGTTAAGTTGGCTTGCTTTTACTGTAACTGTTCCACAAAAATATTTAAAACTTTTCCTTTGTGTATCTTTATTGCATTTAATACATTTGAAGTGTAAGGTGTTAATAAACCCTTTCACATAATGATACCCTGCCATAGAAATACTCCATAAAAACCTAAGAAATGTGGTCACTATGTATGGTGTGTAATCAAAGCACTCAATTAGTCCAGACCTTTCTTTATGCAGGCAGGTCACAGTAGCAGAGCATGTTGAATAAAATTAAGGATAGTTTAACCTATCATGGCACAACAAAATACTTTATGCAGGACATATGTACATGACAGAGGGTTGCATGAGATGTGTGTTACTTTAGTATCAGTAGATGTAACAGAAAAAACAGTGAGGGAGTGGGATATATATCCTGTGATAGCATTCAACTGATGGGCAGTTGTGGAAGAAAATAGTATGGTACAGTAAAAGATGCCATACCTTAATAGCCAGCCCTTGGTCAGAAATTGTCTTGGAAAATTTCCCCCTTAAATTAGGTTGTTTCTGCCAAAGACTTTAAAGTATGCAGTGATTTTTGAGTATATAGTTTTGCAAAGCTTGAAGCATGTATTTTTCCCTAAATAGAGACACAAAACCTGCCTGCATTGTTAACTAAAGTATGACTACCTTAGAGACCATTTATGTGACTTAGAATAAATTTAGATTCTGGTTTTTGGATATATGTGAATTGACAATACTGGTATCGCTGAAGGAGTGATCATTTTTTGAGCTGCAAACATGAGAAAGTCTTTACATTTGTGTTGTGAGATGTAAGAATTGCAATATTCTCTAAAATACATGAGATTAATTTAGTTTGCTACTTTTCCATGGAGGATGACATGGGTAGGTAGTGAGTGCCATTTTAGTTCCCTGCTCCATCACGTTTTGCACACTGACGTCACGTGCATCATTGTAACCTTGTGTAAGTAGACTTCACATTTACAACAAACCTCACTTTTTTTTTTCCTCTTAGCTGGTCTCCTGTGGTTTTGGGGTGTATATTTGGGGTGTATATGATTCTAATGTGTGGTTCTCAAATTTGTTCTCTAAAATTGGTAGTTTTCAGCTCACTTTCAATGCATTTAAGACAGTGAGTAAGCAACTGTTAATATGCGTATTCTATGCAGATATTTTAGAAATAACAGTAATGTTTGATTGCCAAATTACTGATACTAAATGATTCAGACTATGGTAGGCATACAATTACAGCTCTGATTCAGTGGGTTCTGACAGTGCTTATCTTCAGGAATGTGAGTCTTATTAGGAAAATTATGCTCAGGCTTTCACAGGCTCACAGACTTGCTTCTGTTAGAGAATATGTCTTTATCACATTAAAAGATTATTAGTATGAATTATTGGAATAATTTGGAAATATTGGAATTATTTGTCTTTCTTAGGGCTCTTGAGATTGCTAGAGACTATGATTACTCCGTGGAATTTACTGGTGTGGGGGAGCCACCAACAGGAATGGAGGATGTTGGGTTTTGCACCCAGATAGGTGTGTTTATTAGAAAAAATCCTCAAACCAGTGAATTTACTCAATCTGACAAAACCACTGAAGCAGTTTACAAAATGGTAAGTATTATTTTCTTCCTTTAGGATGATGAATAAAGAATAAAATTTTCTTAGACCTGTCTGTGAAGGTGTTCTTACTATGGTCTCCCGTTGCTATCCAGCCCTAGCTGTGTTGGACACACACCATCAGATCAAAAGAGACATGATTTGTGTTTTGAATTGCATAAAGACCTTAAACTTTTTTGCTGTTTGCCAAATAGCAATACAGATAATCAGTCTTACTTTAACATACTGCTATCCTTAGAATGAGAATACTCCTTTCCAGCAGCTATACTGTGAAACTGTTTATAATTGTTCCTCTAATCATTCGTTTTTTCGACACATAGTTGTTGGCACTGACAGAGATTTTTCAGATACACAGAAAATAAAAAGCCAAAAAAAGCATTTCTAACAGAGTGTAAGTTTTGAAGTCTTGTCAAATGTATTATCAGAAGGAAGGCACTTTGCAGAAACTGGATTGACAGGACCTGTTTGGTGTGGTTTGCTTTACTCAGCAGCATCATTTGAAGTTACATCCTAATCTCAGTGTTTTCAGGTAGCCAGTTCTGGTTTTCATCGAGACAGGGGATCTTGCCAAGTACCCCATTCTCTGGTGGTGCATTACCAAGCCTCTTTGGTTTTTAGCACTTAGTGGCTTTCACTTTAGACAACATCAGATAATATTTTTATAAAGTAGTCTGCTGTGTGTTGCAGTGTGTCACACCAACAAAGTCTAATACATCCAAGTGCCATGTGGTATAAATCAAAGGATGTTTGTTTTCAGATATAACAGGAAGTAATAAGGCAAAAAGAGATATATATTGTGGTGGGGTTTTTTTTCAGTATTATGAGACCTAAAATGAGTTGTTTCAGTGAATATAATCTAGTATTTCACTTCTTTTGAGGATAGACACACTTATCTTTGAAGTGACTTGTGAGCTGAAGTGCAATGTTAAGTCACATTATGGGAATGTCTTTTGTGGTTTCCAAGCTATAAAGACATTCTGTATGTTCGAAATTTCACCTGTCATCTGCTGCCCTTCATAGAATCACAAAGTACTCTTTAATGCTCAACAACCTTAGAAACATGCCTCAGTGACTGACATATACTAGAAAGTGCTTTCATTACCTTCTGTTACAGGGTGATTATGGAAAGTCTTTTGACATCAGAATCCTTTGAGTTTAAACAAGAGTGTTTTAATCTCATGAGTATACTATCAAACCTGGATAATCAGGTTAATTTTTATTATGTAACTGATTTACAGGAGTAAATCAACATTTCAAAATGGAATCAGAAAGTAGGAACAAATAGTTACAGACTGTGGAACTTCAGTGCTAGTGTGTTGGTATAAAGCACTTCCAAGTACACTAGTGGGAGTAAGATTGTCCACCTAATTTCCTTATTTGCCTTGGAGTGTAGTTCAGTGTAGAACACACCACAGGTTCACAGATTTTGATGTCACAATTTATTAGCGTTCTTTCTCAAGTGAGAGTATATTTAATGTTTTACTCTGAAAACAGAATGAAAGACACAGCTGTAGTCCTGGCTTCCAGGTGACAGTTCAGAAGTAGTTTAGAATCCATGTAGCTGTGGAACTGCCACCAGGGCCTCATGATGAATAATTTGGAAAGTAAAAGAATGGTTAAAAATAAATAGAATTGGAGGGCTTCACCTTGCCTGATCTAGAAGCAGAGCTTGCAGATATAAGCATGATTTTTTTCTGTATAAGTTCCATTAACTTGTCTAATTGCCGTCGTAGTTGTAATACATAAAATCAAGTCATATTGTCTAGTTCTCCTGTTACCTGAAAATGTTCAAAGTGATAAGCAATTTTAGAAGCTGATTTTGACAAGCGGATGTTAAAATCTGAGCCCATGATGATGATTAACATTTTACATATTCTTGTATGTTTTAAAGGTCTTCAAAGCAGTGTATCCAAGTCTTAAAGATGAGAAGTACCTGCAGAATGCAGTGGTCAGTGAAGTTATTTTCACAGCACAAAGCATTACGCAAAGTCTGCTGGACCGTTCAGTGTCAGAACATGGGGAGTGTAGTGAAAGAAAATCCAAATGCCAACCTTCAATGAACCGTTTTTCAGAAGATCTTGGAAAACTGGTTGTTGAAAAAAGCAAGGAAGCATTTGTCAATGGAAATGTGGTTTATATACCTCTTACAACAATCTTTTCTTTTCCCAGAGTGAATCAACTTTGTGCTACCTTTGAGAAGTTATGCAAGCTTATTTCTGGCAAGGTCACACTGAACAGTGATGGGTCTGCTGTGATGTTCAATACTGAACATGAAAATAAAGAGAATTAGATAATAGGTTTTTCATACAAAATTCAATTAAAGTTAGAAAGTATTTTTTAGTAGCTGTCAAATGGTGTGTTCTGTGTGCTAAATAGAACCACAAAACCTTCTCTAAACCTTCCGGTATTTATCCATCAGCACCTCTCTCATTTGGTGAAGATGAGTGCATCTGACAAAGATTGCAGTAACTTGTAAGGGTTTGAAGTAGAGTATCAGAGGCTAAAAGGAAAGGATTCATTCCTGTGAAGAAAAACTTTAAGTATTTCCATTTGTTTTCTATTGTCATATTGTAGCTGTTATGACTAGATTCTTTTTGGCAATCTTTTATTAGCTCCAAGGATAGCTGATGATAACAGAACTGTGGGGTTTTGCCAAATACGAATCAGACATGGGTTTAGGGCAAGCTTTCTTAATAGAATAAAAATAATAAATCCCTTTTTCAAGATGGGCACATACTGAGCCTTTGTGAAAACCAAATACCATTCCAAATTAATTGGAGTATGCTACAAACATTTAGAGCTTGGTAAATTCAGTACTGGGGAAGCATGCCATGATGTTGGATTTAAGATGGTGGGAAAAAAGGTAGATTTAGTCATAATGTTTTATTCAGTTTCTTGATAACTGTTGCTTGGAAGATAACTTGCATCTTGTAACTTTACAGAAGCTGAATTTAACTAATTTGAAACTGATATTTTGACTAGTGTGGTTGTGGTTTGGTTTGTTTGGTTTGGTTGTATTTTGGGAGGTGGGGATAGTGGTGGAATCTGTCATTGTGAATGCTAACCTGGCACCAGTGTACCTGGAAAAAGAAATGTGCAGCTGTTGTCCAAAAATTCTTGACAACACTTTCATCAGAGATGAAAAGCAGAAGTGTTTGTAGACAGTAGAGCTTACTGGAGTGGCTGAGATGACTTTTTCTTAATCAGAACTGCATTGTATATGTAACTGTGCAATAAACAAACGTTAAACAATGGACTTATGAAAACAGAATTCTATTTTGAAAGAGGCACAAGATTAGCTTCTTCATACAGGGTTAATTCTATATTTTCTGCACACTGCAGTTCTTTTTAGGTTTCTTTGTGTACGCAAAATTTTTAGCCAATAATTTTAGTATCTCAGCTGAGTATTTCTTATGAGTAAAAAGTTTATTAATTAAAAGACCTCATTCTTTGTTTCACAATGTGATTGCCAGCTTTGAATGAGCTGATATTATTTGACTTGGCTTCATGTTTGTGAAATGTTAAAGTTTCACAACTTGCTGAACATAAAATTCTGTGTAAGAGCTGACTGCTTAAAGAAGATAACTGCATTCTACCTTCTACATTTTTGGAATTCACTTGAAACGATTAAGGTGAGAGGTTAGAAATAAAGGGGAAAGGCAGCTGCAATTCTCTGAATTGAGAAATGGCACAGAATTTTTAATGAGTTAAATTTCAGGGAAAATATGGTCTTCAGTGCTCTCATACTGAATGATTAAAAAGTGCTTACTTAATAAGCTTTGTCTTTTGTGGGATATTTTTCTCCAACAAATATATGTGTATTGTTAAAAATTAATTTAAGAATTCCTTTAAACTAATATTACAGTATTTAGAATGGTTTAACTTTTTTGACATTGTGATATGAATTTGCCATAGTTGGTATGTTCAAATATAGGTAGAATTAAAAAATGGTAAATATTTGTCAGACATTAATAAGCATAGCAGTTTGAGAGTAGCATAGATATGAGAAAATCTGAGTTCACTATATGGTTTACTGTAGTTAGATTTTGGACTAGGGAACTTGTTCCTGTGTTGGTTGTTCTTGAAGCATTGTATCTTTAGTATACTTGATAGAATGATCTCTTTAAAATGAGGAAAAGGGAAGAGAAAGAAGACCTGTCAGATTTGGAATGATACTTGCTTTGAATTTTGTATGTGGGTAACATATAACTACAGGAATTTCTTGTGAACAGGTAAGACTATATATGTATGTGCTTGGTTTTCCTCAAAATATTATACCCTTAAGGCTTTGTAGCTATGTTTGAAAAATAGTTTATGTGAATATTTGATAGACTGATGCGAAGGGGCCTAAAGGGGTACATGGATCGTCTCCCTCTTCTGTGTAACACGGTCAAATACCAATTCTTATATTCTTGCTTATGGCTTTCCTGGGGAAATATGAAGTCAAACTACAGATTTTTTGCCCTGTGTGTTCACAGTGTTCCTTAGTATACTTATATGTACTGAAACTGAAAAAGCTATTACATATCATATATAGAAATGCAATTTAGAATATTTATATTTTCATTGAGACTGCTAGCTCTTACTAAAACAAGCTATGCTGTTTTGTGTGTCAACTGTCCAGGTCTTCACTGGCTTAAGTCAATTTTAATTAAGAATTTATTTAAAGTACTGAAGGAACTGTCTTTTCAGGAGCAGTTAAACCCTTCACTGTGCATAGATCTTCATTATCAGGTTTAAACTAATACTTATGTTTGTGAATAAACATTGTAGTTATCCTGTGCCACTTAAACTTGCAGTTTGAGATTGGCTGAGGTCAATTCTGATACTTAAATCAGGATCCTGAAAGTTTTATGAAGATGAAATGTTTTGGACTGCATGTGGCAATAACGTTGACCAGCAGATGGCACACACATCTCAAAACAGATCAACCTTAGCTTGTTCAAAACTGTAAAATCCACATAAAGTAGATTAAACAAAACAAACAAACAAACACAAACAACCAAAACAACACCAAACAACAACCAAAAAAAACACCAAAAAAGCAAAAAAAACCACCCCAAAACAGTGCAGGATCCTGGACATATCGGGAAATAACTTGATAGCAAGTTAGTAGGGATTAATTACGGTCAGAATAACTGAACAGAAGATTTCTGGTCATTGTTTGAAATAAATAATAAAAGTGAGAAAGTAGTGTCAATAAATGCTAGAAATATCCCCTCACTTATTAATAAATAAACCTCAACTGCCTAATTGTGAGAGCTGGAAGAGTTAATTGTCTCCTCAGGGATTCCTCAAACAAATGGATCTCACAGCGAGTAAATTTCTAATGTGTTCAGCCTTGTCTCCCATAGATTTTTATTATATTAAGCTCTATTTCATGCTTTTTAGCATTATGTTGATAAATGAGATATGGATCATTTGGTTAATTTGGACTTTTTTGTTTTTCTATTGAGAGTGACTAGAAGTAACATAGGAAGGGGGCTTCTGAAAAGACAGAAAAATTCTTACATAAAAGTAATTTGCGAAGTCCTTTGCGCTTTCCTCCTCATTCACAGAACAAACGCGCTTTAATGCAGTGCTGTGTGCAGGCAGTTCACTGGGGACATCCCTGATATCCATGGGTGGTGATACCTTCTCTTAACTTTCTTTTGTCTTTTTTTTTATCTTCTGTCTTACTTTCTAACTCTCTTCTACTAATTTTTATTAAGATTAAGTAGCGACCTATTTTTAGCCTTAGGCTGCAAGCAGGGAAAGGATGTTCAACCACGTGCCTTCATCCGCAGCACTTGCCGGTCGTCATTAGGAAGAGACAATAAATAGTTTTGTATTGTTTTCTGAGTCTCTGCCATGGCTCCACCACCTCTGGTGGCCCTGCCATGCAGGGAGAGCCCATTTTCGGGGGATTATAAAGATTGGCCTCCCAGGTGATGTGGCTGTCAGTGCTGCTGTGTGATGGTGATGACCTCAGGGGTCTTTTCCAACCAAAGTGATTCCGTGATTCTGTGAGTCTGCGCGTGCCTGTGTGTGCCTCTGTCCGAGCGTGTCTCCGCTGGCGCACATCTGCGCGTGTCCCCTGGCTAAGGCTCTGTGTCCGGGCAGGCCGAGGCTGCTGTGTCATGGAGAGACCCCAGATCATTTCTAACTGATTCCCTGGTAACTTGTCCGGAGGGAGCAGAGGTGGAATGTGATCAGTGGGAGCCAGGCAAGGGAGCTCTGCCAGCGCTGCCCCACTCACACCGCTCCCTCCTTGGTGGTCGCAGCAGCGAGTGCTTGCTCCGTGCCAGCTGCAGCCACCACCAGTGCCTCTCCCCAGGAGGAGCTGGAGAGCAGTGGGTGTGTGATGGCTGTGCTGGCCCAGGCGCTGGCCAGAGGTCCAGCTGGGTGTCAGGGCCAGCTGAGCCTGGCAAGCGCCAGTCATGGTGGCAGAGCCATTACATACCCTGGGAGGGAAGGGCTGTGTGGCTGGGGCCTCTCCAGGAGCATAGGTGGGTGTGCAGACATTCCTGCCTCCTCTTACAGCATCCAGTGGGCAGTCAGAGCCAGCCTGTCTCAGCACCAGCTGAAGAAAAGGGAGAGAATGGGAGGACATTTGCGGTGATGGTGGCTCTGGTCTTCCCAAGGAAATACTGTGCGTGCTGAGGTCCTGTTTCCCAGAAAATGGCTTAACATCAGCCTGCCAATGGGAAGCAGGGAATCAATTGCTTATTTTTTATTGCTTGTGCACACAGCTTTTCATTCACCTATTAAACTGTCTTTATCTCAATCCACGAGCCATCTCACCGCCTCCTATTTTCTACCTGTTCTAGTGAAGAGGGGAGTGAGCAGCCAGCTGTGTGGGTGCTGGCCTGTTAGCAGGGACCAGCTCACTCCATTGGCTCATAGACTCATACATCAGAGAAACCCAGGTAGGAAGGGACCTCCAAAGATCACCTGCTCCAGTCTCTTGTGGGAAAGGGAGTCTGGATGAGACTATCTTGCAGCCTGTCCAGTTGCAATTGGAAAGCCTCCAGCTCCAGGCTGTTCCAATGAATGATTGTTCTCACTGTAAAAAAAATTTCTGTTGAGATGAAACCTCTTCTTTTTCATATCACCTTGTATCATCTCTAATTTCTTGTCAGTCAGAACCCTCAGGTCCCTCTCTGCAGACCTGCCTTCCAACCAGTCAGCTCTCAGAATGTCCAGGTGTATAGGGCAGTTCTTTCCCAGAAGGACTCTGCACATCCCTCAGATGAACTTCACAAGGTTCCTCCCAGCCCAATTCTCCAGCCTGTCACAGTCTCTCTAGACGGCAGTATGCCTCCGGTGTCTCAGCCTCTCCTCCTGGTTTCTTATCAGCTGCTAACTGGCAGAGGGTGCATGCCGTCCCCTGGCTGCAGAAGGCCGTGGGGCTGGGGAAGCGCGGTTTCCCTCGCTAAATCCGCGCAGACCGCCTCTGATCACCTTCCCGTCATTCGTGTGCCTGGAAGCAGTTCCCAGGGTTGGTGGCTCCATGCCCTTCGCAGGAACTGCAGAGAGGCCCGCCTGGCCAGCAGTTCGCCACGCT
>NW_008580975.1:5780-17505 GCF_000691845.1 Merops nubicus | reverse complement strand
TCATCCCTTGGTTCGTGACATGTACATTCTCAGATATTCCTCAGTCAGCCCCAGGGAGAATGCTTTTGAAAAGTGTAATTTCAGCTGTACAATTTAGAAATGAGCATTTTATTTACAGAAGATTCAAGGTATTGAAAACATTTTCAAACTGACAAGTAGTTTTGATCAAGGAAAAACGGGCACTTTTTTCTGTTTTGAATTCCTTGATTGAAAGATTTCAATTTTTCAACTCTAAGCCAAGATTTTTCAAGTTTAAGTCTTTGTGACTTAAGTATCAACATCTGTGTTTATCTTTAGAAGTGTCATTCATTATTCTACTGTAAGATACCAGAGGGAAGTCTAAATAAAGGAAATGCAGTTGAAAAATTTCAATTCAAAATAACAAAAATTCAGGAGATTTTCTTTGTCTCTTTTACTTTTCCTGTAGAAAATAGACTAGAAGCTCTGTTGCTTAGATAAAAGTTAATAATTGCTGTTAAATATTATCAAGTATCAATTATTACAACATTTGTACACACTGAAATAAGGAAATCAATAAATTATACTTAATTCTTCAATTACTTGCTTGACAAGTGTTAAAAGTGTTATTGGTACTTCATCTTAAATCACAAATGTATAAATGAAGAAAGAGATCATGGAAAATACAATTAAGTCTGTCACATACTATATTTAATGTGAGGTCACAGAGGCAAATTAGAATATTAAATCCTTATGCTAAATCCCAGTTCTTGTTGAGTAGGGCTTGTGAAATAAATAGCTTATTTTCACGTAGTGTCCTTTTAAGTCTAAGTAAGAGTCAGTCCTATTACTAGTAAGCATATTTCATGGATTTACTCAGATTTTACTAATTGTAAGACCAATTGAAACTTTATGACCTATCTGGAAGTAATCTTTGCCTTTTAAGGACCGCAAAATAATGTTAACAGAAAAGAGGATCTTGCTTTGCTGACCGGTGGTGAAGGAAGAATGGACTGGAGTTACAACACCTAATACCACTATAGCACCTGGCTCATGTTCAGCTCCACAGTTTCTAATTTGAGGGGGTCAAAGACTCTCTCAGTGTGAGAAATCTGTCTGGCCCCTCTTACTTTTCCTTCTTCTCATCTTTTGCTTAACAAAATATCAGTGTTGATTGGAGAGAGAAAATAAGACATGTAAACAATTCTTTAAAATATTGCTTAGCTATACAGCTCTTATGTTTGCCCTAAACCTGCAATTACACAGAATAAAATAGAGTTAAAAAGGGAAAAAAAAAATCTATGTGTTAGCGAGAATCAACAAATCCTTTGATTGAACAGGACAAAAATCAACATTAGTAAAGAAGATTTGCAACCAAATTTTGCTGATGTTCTGTTAGTTTGTCTCTGGGAAAGGACATTAGCTAGGATGATATATTGCATTGTACTTTACAGTAATAAGCACATTCTCAAGTACTATGTGACCTAATTTTTCTCAGCTTTAATAAAATGGAAGAAATACAGAACAAAATAGTTAAAGATATGTATCCTTTTATGCTCCGATATCTCTTTAAAAGTATTATTTACTATCTATCTGTTTGACCCTTTCTGTTAGCACTCTCCAGAATGCTGATTGTAAAGTTTTTATTTGCTATAGATCTTCTGACTTTAACAAATAATCAGGTTTTAACTAGGACATATTTACACATTTCTCATGAAAATACTGGGTTTGTGGCTAACTTTGCAGGGATAAAATCAGAGACTGGGAAATGCGTATTTGACATGAGAACCACTTTTATTAAAAGGAAAACTAATTTTAAAATAAAATGGATGCTGACAAAATATGTTAGTATTTGTAAAACTGTTCTGTTCCACAGCATAATAGATATTACAAAGATTTTTTTAAACTGTGTTTTTAGCCATCTGAAGCTACGCTTGTGAAGAAACAAAGAGGGCACCACTCATCTGTCAAGCCATAGTGCAGAGTTTTAGACTAAAATGAATGAAATATGAGAAAAATGTCCACCTGTGTTTTGCAATATTTGACACCCAACAGGTAAGCTCTGTTTTAATCTCATCTAGTAATGCAGAAGTAACTATAACTATATAACTGTGTTTTTTACAACCTTTTCAGAATTACCAGCTGAAATTCTGGAGCTTCTTGATAGTATCTGGTTTAGATTTGTGCAGGGCAAAATTCAAATTCCAATATAATGACAAAAATTTCAATGGTTTTTAGTGCAGACATGAGTTTTATTAAACATAATAGTCTATTTTTCACCAGTGACAGAAAATAGGTGAGAAAATGAATAAAAAAAACGTGTGTAGAAAGTGAAATACAGCAAGTGCTTAGAAAATCCTCCGATAAATTAGCTTGAATTCCTGTTATTGTGGAAAAGTGTTTTCAGAAGAGTTTCTGTTTTTCTTGTACTACTTCACATAGCAATGCCAAAACCAATACTCTGAAGTAGATCAATGAATGCCTGAGGTATCAGTTGTTAAAAGGTTAAATAGCAAATCAGCAATTAGTCTGTATTTCTGTACATTTATTAGTCTGTATCTGGTGCATTTATGACTATAAAAATATTCAAGTATTCAGAGTATTCAAGCTGAAAAGTAGTCAGCTAAGCTACATCCACTAAAAAGAATTTATTTAGGTAACATTCCTTCACTTTAATTCACATATCTTAAAATCCATGTAGCCTTGAAGTTAACATTAGCAGCAAGTTATATGTACTTCAGTAAGCTTCCTCTGAAGTCCTATGCATCTAAACTATGTTGAGCATGCCTGACTGGTCTTTAATCATGGCTTTAGACACCAAACTTCCAAGTAATTTTTGCTATATTCTCCTGCACATCTTTTAATCTCTGTTTCGAATGTCTTTCACTAGTGTTGTGACCTAAACCATATGTTGTGTTTCAGACAAAAACTTGTCATTGTGATACTCAGCCCCTAAAATACATCTGTTATTCACATTCTACTTTTAATAGGTAAATTTATTATCTGCAAGGGATAACTGAAATTTAGTAGAGCCATACAAAGGATACATACCTCTTGTATCAAGTAGAAATTAGATCTAGAGATCCTCAATGTGTCAAAACTCAAACATGTTTAATGATTTTCATTAAAGAAGTCTTTATATAATATGCAGAAGAGGAAAATTGCAAGGATTATCCCAACTACTATTTATTTTTCCTTCATGCTGTCGCATTTGGGTGAGGAGATGATTCTTCACTGTATCTCTTATGACCCTCCATAGCATTGTGGTTTGTATTTCAAGATGAACACTTGGGATTTTTGGTTTGACTTCACATCCAACAGTATACTTAAAGAGGCTGTCAATATAGTGGCCAAGTTTTTGTGCTTTCAATACTAATAATGACAAGTTTATCCACAGTGAAGTATTAATTTAGTCGGTCAAGAGAGGTTCTCCTCCCCCTCTATTCTGCATTGGTGAGACCTCATCTGGAATATTGTGTCCAGTTCTGGGCCCCTCAGTTCAGGAAGGACAGTGAACTGCTGGAGAGAGTCCAGCGAAGGGCTACAAAGATGATTAGGGGAGTGGAGCATCTCCCTTATGAGGAAAGGCTGAGGGAGCTGGGTCTCTTTAGCCTGGAGAAAAGGAGACTGAGGGGTGATCTCATCAATGTTTACAAATATGTAAAGGGTGAGTGTCAGGAAGATGGAATTAAGCTTTTTTCAGTGTTGACCTGTGATAGGACAAGGGGTGATGGGTGCAAATTGGAGCATAGGAGGTTCAAGGTGAATATCAGGAAATTTTTTTTTTACTGTGAGGGTGACGGAGCACTGGAACAGGCTGCCCAGAGAGGTTGTGGAGTCTCCTTCACTGGAGACATTCAAAACCCACTTGGATGCCTTCCTGTGTGATGTACTCTAGGTGGTCCTGCTCTGGCAGGGGGGTTGGACTAGATGATCTTTTGAGGTCCCTTCCAACCCCTATGATTCTATGATTCTGTGATTCTATGATTCTATGATTAAGCAGAAATAGTCACATTTAGACATTTAACTTCCTTCCTGAAACTTTTATTTGATTTAGACTCTTTTTGCCTTTTTGTGTTATCTGTCCACTGAGTATGCAAATTTCCTGCAGATCATTTATGGGGTTTATGAGCATTTATGATCATCATATGTTGTCTGTATATAGTTCATTACAAGCTTTCAAAATTATCTAAAGATTCTTCAAAACATCTGGTAAATTGCTATCTGTAAGTCACTCAACTTTGATTCTAATTTGATGAACAAGACTCAAGTTTCACTAAAAACACCTTTATGTCCCAGCTTAAAAGTGCAAATATACATATTTATAAAATGAAAGTTGCCATTCAACAATACTTTTGCAGTTACACTTCTCATTGATATTCACTGAGAGTACTATAATCTCATTTTTTATTATACAATGTATTTATTGATAGATGAATCCAAATATTTTAATATTCAGCATTCATGGAATGTTAATGGAAGTAAACACAATAAATTGGAGAATGCACATTAAAGTGAGTGTCTTTTATTTGTTGAAAAAATATTTAACTGTTCTGAAGTTATTTATACATTTCAGAGGAGGACCATGTGTCTGCAAGGCCATCTAACCTGTTTACATAACATATTAATGTAAATATAAGAAGGCTGAAGGGAGAAGAATAAGGCTCAATATACATCTTCTTTGGGTATTGTCATGCAGATTTCCTAAAGAGAAGATGAAGTTAAATCAATGAATAGCTCTCCTTTAAGTAAAATTTATGCTTAGCCTGAAGGGTTTCAACATCAGTGCACTCTGTCTCACCACGTACGTGCAGGAGCTGACTATGGGCAATGGATTAGAGCTAGCAGTGTGGAATTGCTTTCCTTCAGCAGCTCCACAAGGAGATTATTTTTCAGCTCCTTAAGGTGAGCAGCTAAATCAAATAAAACTGCCTAGAACTCATGCAAGCACAAAAATTACATCTGAAAAAATATCCCATAACACAGAAAGAGCTAAATAACTTGTTTAATATTGACCAGTATTTGCACAGAAAATCGAGTATTGAAATTCTAGGAATTATTGTAACATGATATATTATACGTTGATTTTTCTTCAGCTTTTGCATTTCTCATTGTATGTACATAGGCACACGTATGTATACACAAAGAACAGTGATATTTTTTTAAAAACTAAGTGGGAGCACATGTGAAGTAATAGTACTGCATTGTTAAGTTTTGTTTAACTTGACCAAGATTTTTTAGTTAATTGTGAATCTTGATATCTAAGCTTATAAATACATATATTGAGGGTGTAAAAAAGGAGAAAAAAAAAATCTGGTTTTGATAGCTGATTTATTATTCCTCCTATACATCTTCTGAAGTAGAAATTAGACATCTAATTGATCTTGAATACATCTTTGATTTATTTTCCTCTAGCTAAATTCTTGATTGAAGCTTCAGTTAGAGATTTAACCATGACTCTTGAAGAAGAAATCTGTATGCAATTGAATTCAGAGGGATTAGCTTTGCCTGAAAAAGGTTAACTATGCTCTAACTATCATGAGTGCCTATATTTAAGAATGATATTTTCCTTAAAATGTTAGAATTTTTGTCTAAAGAAAGGCTGATAAATCAGAGCATGCTTTGTCACAGGTGGGTTTATCACAATAACTTGCAGTGCTTCTTTCTTTCATTGTTCAGCTCAGAGATGGACAGTATTGCCAAACTGCCAAGTAATTTTAGCTCATGAACTTTCTCACTGAATTCAGTATTTGCAGAAATGGAGCCAAAGTCTGTCAGCAAATATAATCCTGGAACAGCTAGAGTTGCAAGGATTAAACACGCAAGCTTATTACTTTAATATTTTAATTGTCAAATGGAATGCTTTACAGGAGGGACTGAGAAGGATGGCTTGCCAAAACTAGAAAATTTTGAATGAAAGTATCCACAATTCTTAACCTGGTCTTTATAAATATGTTGAGATCATATACAGTGTCTTTGAGTACAATGCAAATTTAGCTAAAATTGAATAGGAATTTTAAATAAAAGCTAGAATGAAATGCTAAGTGATACTGGTCTCTAGCAGTCCTCTAGTAGTGGTAGCTACTGTGTTACAGTTGCACGTCTGTAACATGATAAATTGTCCAGGGTAGTGGCTCACCCTCTTCCCTTAGACAATGAATTAGCAAGGAGGATGTCTACAAAGCCCTTGAATCGTGCTGTTCCATGTTTCAAAGTTGTGCCAGAGCTATAATGTCTGAACTCAAAAGTTGCCAAACTGCATCTGCAATTAATGGCAAATAGCTGTCTAAAGTGTGTAGTGGGATTGTCTTTGAGAGCAGGAAACCTGAGGTACGTGAAGCACTATTCTCCCATTAAAGTTAACTCCTTTAGAGGAGACTTTAAAGATGTCAAATACAGTGAGTCAAAAATTCAGCCTACTGAGTGCTCACATCCTCACAGATTTTTCATCCCCAAAGGTCTATGAAATATATTGAAGATAGCTGCATTTGTCTGACAAAAGTAGTTCATCAGAGACATTGCATAAAGGTCACATATTTTGCTCAGCCATGTTCATAATGTCCAGTTCAAGTAACAATTATGCAGAGTTACCACACCAGGGGTTACTACTAAGTGTGATAGTGGCAAACAGGTTGTGGCTACTCCATCCCATGCACATTGATGTTCTTGCTGCACTATTGATGATTATGAACTCAGCACTGCACACAGCTCAGCACTTTCTGCTTGGAAAGAACCTCTGTATTTCTGTTGCTTGGGACAGCACTGCCTCGTCTCTAAAGAGCTACCTGACTGAGCCTATTCTTATCTCTGGTTATTTACTTATAAGCATATCTTGATACACATTTGAAAACCTGCTCTAGTTTATCTATGTGTATACAATGACATAAGTCAGCGATGCAACACCACCAAATGGTGCTACAAGGCAAATTCTTGTTTCATCCAAAGCTCTCCCTGTGGCATCTGCTGCACAGTCAGGTATTGATCCATGATATGTATTCAATTCTTTCTCTCTTTAATGTCAGGATTGAATTCCTTGGCCCTCAGTCCCTTGACCCTCTCTTCCAGAGTTCCATAATCAGTTTCCCTTGACATGCTTGTGATTGACCCAGTAGTATCATTGCTGTCCAGATGGATGAACAGCAGAGGTTAACTTGGAATTCTCTCCATAGCATCCCAGATTTGGGTGGGTATTGGGTTTACATGGCAAGGTTTCAGTAGTGGGTGGGACTGCAGGGGTGAATTCTGTAAGAAGAGACCAGGAACTGCCTCCATGTCAGAGACAGTTGGTTCCAGCAGGCTCTAAAACAGATACACTGCTGTCCAAAGATAATCCTATCGGTGGTGCTGCTGGTGACTCTGTGATAACAGATTTAATAAAGGTTAAAAAAAGCTGCTCAGCAGCTGGAAGAAAGAGAAATGAAAAATATACAAGAGAAACAATTAGACCTCAAGGTCAGAGAAGGAGGAGGAGGTGTTCCAGGTGCCAGAAATGAGAATCCTCTGCAGCCCATAAAGACAACTATGGGGAAGCAGGTTCTCACCCAGCAGCCCATGGAGGACCACATCAGAACACCTATCAACTCTTGCAGCCCTTGGAGGACCCTAGGCTGGAACAGGTTTATTCTGAAGGACTGCAGCATGTGGGAAGCACCCGTGTTGGAGCTGGGAAGAAGTGTGAGGAGAAAGGAGCAACACGACAGGAAGTTTTACAGACTGACTGCAACCCCCACTCCTCATCCCCCTGTGCTACTCAGGCAGGGAGGGCATAGAGGAATCAGGAGTCAAGCTGAGCCTGGGAAGAAGTCAGGAGAGTGAGAGGGAAGGTATTCTCAGTTTCGTTTTTATTTCTCACTATCCTACTCTATTATTAATTGGCAAAAAAACCCCTATTAAACTTACCCATGACAGTGATTCCTGAGTGGTCTCCCTGTCCTTATCTTGACCCACAAAGTTTTTTGTTTTATTTTCTCCCATCTTCCTGCAGCAGCCAGCCAAGGTTAATCCACCACAGGGCACCCAGCAAGAAACAAGCCTCCTGTGACATGCAAATTAGAGCCCATCAGATGGGTATTTGTATGCTTGCAGAAGTCTGACAGCTATCGCCCACTTTTTCATCCTCACACAGACACTTGACTCTGGCTCCCCAGGCTACAATATCTGCTCTGAAGCTACAGATATGAAGCAGTCTTCATCCTCTTGCCAGGGTTCACAAGTCTCCAGCCTTCCTTTTTGTGGGAATCTCTATCCACTGCTCATCTGAGGGTATTTTCTAGATCTTTCCTTAACCATGGGTCTCGGACTCTTGGCTCTGTACAGTGCTTTCAAAGACACTGGCAATCTTACTTAGCTGCTCTGATGGTGCATAGTCAGTTTGCCTCTTCCTGCAGCTTCTTCACCTAACGACACCATTCTGCCAGCCTGTACCACTACTTGATCATATTTCATACAGTGACTTACACCCTAGGATAGAAAAAAAACAAAACAACAACAACAACAACAAAACAACCAAACAGACCTCTGCTGTTGAAACGTGAATTAAATACATTTTGTGTTGGTAAGATATTTACTTATATAGTATTCAGTTCTCCAAGCACTGTTGATTATAATATTCAGTGATTTCAGAAATTCAGTGAATGTCAGTAGTATGTGTGTGAGTATGCATGCATGCATGAACACAAAGCTGTCGATCTTCCAGGGTGACTGTATTAGCAAACGGTATACAGGACTTGATACAAATAAGAAATGGTAATGAAATTTCACCCACAGTGTGTTTGGGGTGATACAGTTTGAGTGCAGAAAGACACTGTCCCACATAAAATCACAAATATTATATAGTGTAAAAGTTTACCCTAAAAATAAAAATAAAAAAAAAAAACAATGTAAACAGAAACAAATAAAGAGCATGCTAAACCACTTTTTAAAAAAAGTTTATATATAAATATACAAGAGCTGCTGATATATGTTGTTAAAATGGTAATGTTGCATGTTTCATATATTGTAATTATGTTTTACTATAGTGTTTTCTTATAGTAACAGAAGAATTTGTTTATTTGATCATTATTAGAAAATGTGTTTATTACTATTTTTATGAAATTTAAATATTAGAAGAACATGAACATTTGAAAATTAAAATGAACAGGTTTTATTTCTTTTAATCCTGAAATGATAAAGGCCTCTTCTGATCCAGATTAAATTAATGCAGTTTTTGCTTGTGAATTTTCAGTTTGCTGCAAGATAATAATTTTGTGTTTCTAAGAGAGAAAGAAAGGCTGCAAATATTACTGAAGCTTCTACACTGTGAAAACAAGATAGTTCATAGTCATTACTACTGGGGATGACAGATCTTACCATTAGCAGGGTAAATCAATCAGTTTGCAAATAACTTCTTACACTTAACTATAGCACCCTGGTCCTGTCAATCTCTGGTTTAAATGCTTGTCCTTCAGCTTTAAGAGCTCTAGTACAAGGAAGGATCTTTCCTCACAAGTCAGTAAAAGCAATCTCATTCACTCAGATCTATAAACATATTTAAATACACATTATTCAAGTCTAACTCTTCAGTTAATTTGTTTGTCACGAATACTTTTTTCTTTTGTTATATTATAGAAAGCTAGATATAAACACTTAGATATGTTGCTGGGATACTACATTGTGCTTGAGACAGACATTGTACATTTTATTTTATTTATTTATTAGGTTATCTTCTGTTAAAGGAGTAGAGCTGCATGAAACCTCTGTGCGTGTTGAAATCACAAATATAATCTGCTGAAAATATGTCACTAAGTATGCAAAGTGTCAGCTAAGCATGAATATGCTAAATTATTGGATAAAGATTTTTTTTCCACAAATACGATGCAGTATCATCAGGGGAAACAAAATTTCACAGAATGTAAGTTAGAGCAGGTAAAAGCGCCAGTAAAACACTAGAGGAGCCTGATGGATCAGGATACTCAGCTGAGGAAAGGAGCAGCTGGCCAGGAATCAGTGATAATGGAAAAAAAATGCTTTGAGATTATGGAGATTTTGTTACACTTTTCAGTAAGTGTTTAATTCAGACCAAAGGTGGACCTGGCATAATTTTCAAAGACACAGAAGAATTGTGTGGGTTTTTTTTTTTTTTTTTAACTGTTTCCACTGTGTCTGGCCTTGTCACTTTTAGTTTGGTTTATTTTTAAAAAATCAAAACTTTTTACTATCTAGTCTTAACAAACTTGTTCTTTTTATTGTGCAGGATTTGGATTTGGGTTAATTTTTCTGGGGAGAGAAGACTGTAACTTATAAAGTAATTTTCATTCTTATTTGGGGAACTTAGAATGGGAGACAGGCTTTGAAGCCCTTAGGACACATTAGGTGGATGTATGCTTCCAGATGGAGAGAAAACTACCCTTTTTGCCAGAGGAGCAGTGACAATTTACAAACTGAGTCAACCTTCATGTTATTTAAACTATTTATTCACAGACTTATGTTTCTGCATGAGCGAGTCAGTGTCCTGTGTCTTCTCTACCCCTTGTGAAGTAATTAGTGCCTCTGGGATTTCTAGGAGGAAACATGTTTCCTGTTCTCTCATGAGGCAGCTTTTTAAAGACTGCCAAAAGATTCTTCCCTTGCAAAGGATCTGTAATTGGCAGAACATAACTTTACACTATTCCTATACTCTTTCAGGGGCATCCACAGTACTGTCAGACAAACTATAGCTTATAATATCACTAGTTGTTAAAAAACATCAAATATCTGCTACAGATACCTTCTAATACTTTAAGAAAAAAACTGCAGCATTTTATATCATAGCCTGTCTTTTGTACAGTGTTACCTATAATCTAAATACTTATTCTGTTTGAAGTTCAGTGGGAAATGAATTCCCTTAGCTATAATGGGCATTTTTTGGAAGGCAATCCCAAAAAGCTTATGGCTGTTCTTAGTAAAATTATTAATGCTCTTTTATTACTATTTTCTTTCTAGGGGTGTTTTTTGTTTAGTTATTATTGTTGGGTTTTGTTGGTTTTGTCTGTTTGTTTAAATCTGTATAAGTCATGATTCAAGTTCATGCTCAGGCTATTTAAAAGCTTCTCTGGAGTGGTGCAAAAACAGTTCCAAGATGGTGTCATGCACCCCCAGATGACAATCAATGTCAATATTGTGTGCTGAGGTTCATGAATACAGAACTACACAGTACATATCTAAGCACAATATTCTTTTTAAAGGCAGTAAGTGAAATTGTTTCCATTGCTTCTGTGGCATGTTGGGCTTTACACCTGGCATCACAGGCAAAGATACAAAATGTGCCATGGTTTGGGGTCAGGGCAGCCCCCAGAACTGTAACAGATGCTCTCTGTTAATCCCCTCCCCACACCCCTGAAAGGGAAAGTTAAAGGGAATAAGGGAGAGAGACTTGTTGATGAAAAAGAAAAGAAAAGAAAAGAAAAGAAAAGAAAAGAAAAGAAAAGAAAAGAAAAGAAAAGAAAAGAAAAGAAAAGAAAAGACCTTCAATACTACCACGAATAACAAGAGTAATAATGATAATAAAATAGACTATGTACAAATATATACAAAGTTAGTCCCAAACCAAACTGCCCCTGATGTCAATACGTCACCGTCACTCCCAGCTGGGGAGCAGACCCCAGGGAGGGGGTCCCAGGCTGGACTCAGCCACAGATAGCAACTGGGCACAGGAGCTGGATTCTGGAGCTCAGTTCAGGAACACAGGACCCAGGACCAAAGGCAGGATGGATGAAGTTCTCCTCGGATGGCGGCTACTGCACATGGAGCA
>NW_008580975.1:0-5760 GCF_000691845.1 Merops nubicus | reverse complement strand
AATGTTCCCCTGGGTGGCGGGCTGCTGCCGCTGGAGCAGCCAGCAGCCCAGCAGCAGCAGCAGACGGAAGAGAAAAGAGGATTGAAGAGGCGATGGAAGGGGTTGTCCCTCCTTATCCTCCAGCTTCTACTGGATATGAGGGCTATGGGATGGAATACCCCACTGGTGAATCTTGGGGTCAGTTCTCCTGCCTGCTTCTCCCCGCAGGTGTACGATGCTCTCTGTCCCCCTCTGTGTGGGATCCAAGCTTAGCAGTGGCTTTGGTCTGCACACCAATCCCTGGCAGTAACTCTGAACATGAAGCCTTATCACTGCTAAAGCCAGATAGTTTATGAAAACACTGCTAGCTTCAGACAGAGCAGTTAATTAGAAGAGCTTTAGCTAAAAAATAAAATTATTAAGCAGAACCAGCTCTATTTTACCCCAAACCAGGACAAAATGTTAGAGGAAAGAAACAAAAACCAATAATATGATTTATGACAGTGACATGTAACCTTGAGTAAAATCATCACGGTTTTCAGGAACACATTACTACAGACTGAAGCAGTTTTTTTAGGGCATGGTCCATTAAAACTGGTGGGGAGGAAGAGAGACATTGTTTTGGTGGATATAGGTATTAGTTTATTATAGGCAAAAAAGTGTAATCTTGGAAGAAAAGGGACCACAGTTCATAATGTTGGTGACAAACCTTCCCCTTTGTATTGTCTTATCCAAACCATTTCACTTCTCCACCTGTGCATCACCAACATTAAATGAAGATGTCAATGGTTTATCACTTTGTTCACAATCAGACTGGGAAGGATTAATTACCTAACCTCTGCACTATGTTTTGAAATTGAAATATGTATTATAAAGGTTAAGTAGTGTTATTATGGCAATCAGTAAAAAAAATAACTCTTTTTTTTACATGGTAGCAGATCAGTAATTCAATTCAATCATCATAGAATCATAGAACATCTTGGGTTGGAAGTGATCTCTAAAGGCTATCTAGTCCAACCCTCCTACAATAAGCAGGGACACCTCTAACTAGGTCAGGTTGTCCAGGGCCCTATCAAACCTGACCTTGAATGTCTCCAGGGATGGGGCCTCCAGCACTTCTCTGGGTAACCTGTTCCACTGATCAACCACCCTTACATTAAATTTTTCCTAAAGTCTAAACTAAATCTACCCTTTTCTAGCTTAAAACCATTACCCCTTGTCCTGTCACTACAAATCCTTGAGAACAGATCTCTTGCTCTTTAACAACTTTGTCAGCAACGTGGACAATGGTGCTGAGTGCCCCCTCGGCAAGTTTGCTGATGACACTAAGCTGTGTGTTGTTGTGGACTCACTTGAAGGAAGGGAGGCAATCCACACAAGTGCCCTGCACTTGGCCTTGTTGAACATCATGAGGTTCACCTGGGACCACCTCAGTAGTCTGTCCAGGTCCCTCCGGATGGCATCCTGTCCTTCTGGTATATCACCTGCACCACCCAGCCTGGTGTCATCAGCAAACTTGTTGAGGGTGCACTCTATGATACTGTCAATATCATTAATGAAGATATTAAACTACACTGGTCTCAGTATGGACCCATGAGGAAAACCACTTATCACCTTTTTCTATCTGGACGTCGAGCCATGTAGTAGTAAAGTAGTAGTCACTACTCTCTGGATATGATCTTCATGATATTCAGAAGAAAGAAAATATCTCTTCAAAACAAATAATGGCTATCCAATCAAGTGAAAGCTTCAGGTCTCTTTGTAGTCTTGGAAATAAATAGTTCACTAATTAGATATCAAAAATGTGAAGATAAATTTATATGTAAACATTATTGAATTCATTCAGTTGTAAACAAGCAAACAGAAAAAATAGCAGTTTAGACAGTTAAGATAGGAAATTTGCAATGTCTTAAAGAGTTTAAGTAGGTTATTTCAGAATTACTTGAAAGAATTGATCAATATTTCATAGTTTCACCACTGTATATAGTTGTATAAGGCACTTTGATCAAACTGAATTATGGGCCTTTTATCTCACTGTGGCAGTCAACATTTCCAATAGATAACTGCTGACAACACTGGTTCTGAGTTTCTATATTGTCCCCAAAGAAAGACAGCTTTTGAATAACAACTGAAACCGTCTTGGCCTGGCACTACAAGAATAGCCAGATTTATGGACATCAAATGTGAGGAAAGAACTGAGTCACTGTGAATCATGCAAGCATTAATAAAATTGTTAAGGGACCAAAAACAGTTGTGCTCTTTCACCATGGTTTTGTGGAGTCCAGAAAAGACACAGAGATAACAGCACCATTTAAACAGTTTTCAGATACCAAGGAAAGAACAATCTGCTACTGTAACTACCTCATCTGTATGTATGTCAAGGCTATATGGATTTAATAGTACAATGTGTTAAAGCAGATAGACTAAGTAGGTACAAAAGACTAAATAAATCAAAATCTTATTAAAGAGTGTATTAATGTTAATTTTGTTGATGCATATGTCAATCATATGTGTATTACAGTATTTGTTCTCTTATGAAACTCTACTTTATTGAGAGCTGCTACTGTGCCGAAAGACATGCTATTGTAGGAAATGTAAGCTAGTAATTGATAGAAAAGAAAATGAAGTTTTACCATCCAAAAGTTAAGATTTCTCAAGATCAAGAAATTGAGGGAAAAGATGATAAAGTTTATGGTATAAATTCATTACTTGAAAGTAACTGTTACTGAAGTAGAACTCAATTATGATAAAGAAATATTTGCTGCCTTTAAAGCCTCTTTAGGCTAGTGTAAGAGGACGTTCCCTTTTCATTGTCTGAAAAAGATCTTTGAAGAAGGTTTCTGATGTTTCAGGCAGACTTTGTATTGATTTATAAATTGGTAAGATACATGCAACTCCTTTGCACTCTGACTCCAGGAGAACTTTATTTAAATTTTTAAAGAATTCCACCAGATTATAAACTTCTTATCTAGCTTTTGATACCAATTCTTCATTAAATATACTTATTCTTTTCCCTCACTTCATTCACTGTAGGCCCACAGGAATGTAGGACATGCATTTTGCTGTGTTTTCAGAAGTATTGGAGAAAGAATTTTTTAAAAAAAAAAAGCTATAAAGTTTAATGCCAGTATAAGAACCAAGGTCAGACTGATTTGCTAAGCATCCAAGAACAATTTAGAAATTATGTCTTCTGTGTAATTTCTCATGAGAAATTTGTATTATTATTCCTCAGAAAATAGTAACTACTGGGAAACACCAAGAAAGCTTGTTTATTTGCTTTAGGAAAGGCTAGCCTAATCGTTTGTGCCCAAAAGCAAAGAAGCATATTTATAAATGCTAACAGTGAATAAGGTTTCCAAATTCTACTCGAATGAAATAACCAATGATGGAAAGCTAATCAAGGTTTAGTTTATAACTATTCAGTGTAGCTTATTTCCTTCTCAGTCTCTGTTTCTTCCATGAATTGTTTCCTTTTGCGACTATATCTATGGTACCAACTCTTCTTTAAATCCTTTTCTGATTGCACAACAGTCAAAAATAAGCATGAGGTTTCTTGGGGGTCTTAGCCAAGATCCAGTCAAGATCGTGGTCAAGATTGCACTGATCAATCCTACATGTGTTACCTATGATTGTCCCTATACTTATTAATATAAAATTAACAATTCAGAGAAAAATTTTACACTGAAAGCCACCCATCATCTCTATGATTTTATTTTCCATTAAGCAATCAATTCAGGAATAACTTAACAAGTCTGATAGATAGCACATAATAATCCTTAGGGTTGTTAACATTTACAAAATCAATAGGACATTTGAGTTGTGCATGAAGGAATATAAAACTGAAGAATTCAATATCACTAATTTTAGGACAAGATAAGGGAGGAAGAGTTGAATTGAACCCTTTCAAAATGGCTAAAAGTTATGTGTATGTTACATGTGAGCAAAAAGATTTTCTTTCCAGTAACAGGTATCAGACAGGGCGTGGAACAGAACTGAGCTTCTGACTTTGGGGTTGGGCACACACAGTATGTCAAAGAGCTACTGAGGATAAAAACATGGTTTGGTTTCAGTATGCCACATGTTGCAGAGGTGGATGTTGCTCTCTTTCCTTTGCATAGTTTATACTGAATTTTGCAATTAAGGGCTGTTGATTGCTAAAATAAACTGAAGCTATCTAGGACCAGGATTTTAAATGCTTAGGGGAGTGGCAAATCTCACTACTGGATTTTGAACCACTCATAGAATCGCAGACTAAACTTTGCAAGTTTAGCACAGACATATTTAAGTGCATGTTTGACCATGCTATATTGCTGAAAATACTTGACAAACAAATTAATATATTGTTACTTAAATACTTAAGTCTATTTAAGATACTTAAGTTTTGAGGTTCTTTTTAATTATTATTACTGCAAATTATTTCTGAAGTAACCTGTACAGATTTCATGAGGAAACCTAAACATATTAAATGATTACATAATTAGAACCTAAATCGTAATGAATATGCTGTGGAAAAGAATGCATTAAGGTGTCTCTGACATTTCATGCTTTGCAGTGCTTGTTTTAATAGCTTTAGTATTCTACTAATAGCTTTGTTTGTATAATTGTGTAGATGTGGGATGATAGTATGGTATTTTCCTCTCACTTGCAAACTCTAGGAGTTGATTTCAACTACTTTTAAAGTAGTGCAGTTCTCCATTTGGTTTGCTTAGCTGAAGGTACTTGAACAGTGACAGGAAATTCAATAGATTCAGCATCCACAAGCAAGCAACTTCTGCCCACGTATGATCTACAGTACAGAAAGAGGTGACTAGAATATTCAGATGGAATACTCTCAAAAGAATCTGGGAAGCTGTTTATGGAACACAGATTCACCAATTCATTTCTGTCTTGAGGAGAGCTGTAAAGAAAACTCTACTGTTAGATCCTTGCTGTATTTAGGCATAAAATTAGGACTTGAATAACTTTCAAGAAAAAAGAACTGAGGTGGTTTCAGCACAGCAAACTCTTCTGGCTTTAGATGGTTGTTGACTGAATTTTTGATGTAGAGGTTTCAAAGTACAGCTAAATCACTGTAAGTCTCCAACTATGTTGTGTTTTGTTTGGCTTTCTAAATTCTGTGATTCATATAATGAAACAACATCTATCAAATAAATTATATTCATTTTGGGATGAAGAGCTGCATGGATTGACCAGATACTACAAAGGACTTGATCTTTATCTCACTACAGCCACTGAAATAAGAAAGTTTTCTCATGTCCTTTTTATTTTTTTTTCAAAAAAAGGTTCTTTTCTTGTCTTAAAGCCAGATTTGTGTCTCAGTTACTTTAGATTCTAGAAGCAACATTCTTGTTTGTTTGACTGTCTTTTTGTGCATGCAAATGGACCATATCTTAGCAATAGGTAGCATTCAGGTCTGCATCTTAATTGGTGACTTACAATGCCCACCATTATCCTTCAGCAAAGTCAACTTGTCATACGGAAGTTCTGGAGTGTCAGAATGACTGAGAATAGATGGAGAACTATTAATTATATTTATTTTAAACTGTCCTAGAGTTTCAGTAACAGCCTCTGGGGGAAGTGAAAAGCATAATATTTACCTACGTGTATAGATGTTATTTATTAACGATTTAAAAAATCCTACTGTTGTGGTTTAACCACAGCCAGAAACTAAGCACCACGCAGCCTTCACACACTCCTCCCACTCCCCGCCTCAGGGGATGAGAAAGAGAATCAGGAGAAAGTAAAACTTGTGGGTTGAGATGAGAACAGTTTGGTAATTGA